>NC_057749.1:20752558-20794479 GCF_004010195.1 Chiloscyllium plagiosum
CAAATCCTCCAACCCTGGCAACATCCTTGTAAATCTTTTCTGAACCCTTTCAAGCTTCAGGAGACCAGAATTGCACGCAATGTTCCAACAGTGGCCTAACCAATGTCCTGTACAGCCACAACAGGACCTTCCAACTCCTGTACTCAATACTCTGACCAATAAAGGAAAGCATACCAAACGCCTTCTTCACTATCCTATCTACCTGCGATTCCACTTTCAAGGAGCTATGAACCTGCACTCCAAGGTCTCTTTGTTCAGCAACACTCCCATTATTTTGCTTCCTTTAGATTCCTCGATGTTGACACAAGATTGTTTGCAAATCAAAGTGGTCTTTCACTCGCTGGTTGAGAACTTGTCCTTTCAATTTCTCTCAAGACAATTCACTCCTCAGTCAATAATGGATTGACAAAAAAAAGTGAATATAAGCCAGCTAGCCGTTGCTGGAACTTCCATACAGAAGACAGTCACAAAGATTTTTTTGTGCTTTCTCATTGTCGGCAAGACGGTTCTGTGCAGCACTGGCGCCTCAAGTCATGGTCATCACATTAGGAGCCAATAAAAATGTTGTCAAGCAATTATGTCTTAGTTCAAAACCCATTGACTCTGTCTGCTTCATTATAAATGTTGCCTTTTCACTGCACAGTTAACAACATGCTCCAGTAAATATCCCCCTTTTTCTTAAACTGCAGGCACTTTTTTGCACAGTTTCTTTGATTTAAAGCAGTATCTACTTTTCTTAGACCACAGTTCAAAGATAAAGGAAATAAGGCTGGGAATAGCAGTTGTATCTGGCAGATGTTGCTAAATGTAGATTAATGCAAGTTTATATGTATGAGTAGAAACAATGCCAACCATGTGTACACAATGCATGAATAGAAGAAAGTCCAACATTTTCTAGCACTTGAATATCAACCTGCACAAATTGTTCCACTAGACTACGACAAACATAGAACTTTTGAATATATCACTTGGGTAATCCACTATAAAACATAAAACCCTACGCAGAGCAGAGGAAAAATCACCTATACCGTGTGTTCAAAAAGAATGGATACCCAATGAACACAGTCCGCCGATTTCTCAGCAACAAACCCAAACAAGCAGACAAAACACATCCAGAAACCCTAGCCACTCCCCCCTACATCAAAGACATCTCAGAAATGACTGCCAGACTACTCAGACCCCTTGGCATCATGGTAGCCCACAAACCCATCAACACACTAAAATAATAGTTAATGAACTTGAAAGACCCTGTAGAGACAACAAGCAAAACTGATGTCATTTATAAAATGCCGTGCAAGGACTGTAACAAACACTACATTGGACAAACAGGCTAAAAACTAGCCACAAAAAGACATGACCCTCTCTCACTTGTAACCTCACATACAGATGAGGAAGGACACCACTTCAACTGGGACAACACATCCATTCTAGGACAAGCCAAACAAAGACAAGCACGAGAATTCCTAGAAGCATGGCATTCCAACCGGAACTCTATCAACAAACACATCAAGTTAGACCTCATCTACCACCCTCTGAAAAAAGCTACAGGAAGTGACTTCACCACCGTAAATATCACCACCATAGGAAATGGCATCACCAACCCAAAGAAACCCAAACTTGTAAATAGAAAGCAGGAATTTTCGGCATTGCTTTGCCTGAGGCCCACTGAAGATGTTACCTAGTAGGGTAACGAAACATCTGGAAATGAACCTTGCAGCTCAGCGAGCAAACCTACATCCAAAACCTCAACTTGAGCTACAAATCTACTCAAACTGCGATAAAACCCTATATGGTCTTTGCACAACATTTCAATTAAACCTCACTAGAACCCTGTTCAGAAATTTTTCCCCTAAAGGATGAGTGATAATGAGTCCTTTGAAAGGATGGTGACCCTCTAGATCAACAGTAATCTTAAAGGTCTGCAGAATAATGGACCTGAATACCCAGATATCTCTGTACCTAAATTTTCACCAGGATTTTTCCACTTACTGTATAGTTCGCTCTGGAATTGCATCTTCCAAAATGCATCACCTTGGAATTGCATCTTCTGGAATGCATCACCTTGGAATTGCATCTTCCTAAATGCATCTTAAAATTTAATGTATACTTTAATTGTTCCATTTTTGTAAAATAAATTTTGTAAAAAAAAATTACAATTTCACATTTACCATCTTCAACTGAGACTGTTTGTTTATGAATCTTCTACATAATTTGCGATACCTCTAATTTTGTATCACCAATCTTTCATATCATTAACTGACCATAGCCCCTGCTGAACTTTGAGCAATGTATCACTATTCATGTCCCACTGTGAAGAACATGAACACAAGGGATGAGAAAAGGGAAGGTGGTCCATCAAACCTGTCCCCATGCAGTCACAGTGCAAAGCAATCAAATCTTCCCAAAGTCTCTGCTTCTTTAAAAATAAGATCCAGCTCTCACCTTGTGATGGTAAGAACAAAGAACATTACAGCACAGGAACAGGCTCTTCGGCCCTCCAAGCCGGTGCTGATCCATATCCTCTATTTAATTCTGCCACCTATTTTCTAAGGACCTGCATCCCTTTGCTCCCTTGGCAGGTCATGTTACAGTTGTATAAGACTGTGGCTCAGCCACATTTGGAATACTGCATACAGTTCAGGTTGCCACATTTCCAAAAGGATGTGGACGCTTTGGATAGGGTGCAGAGGAGGTTGACCAGGATGTTGCCTGGTATGGAGGGTGCTAGCTATGAAGAGAGGTTGAGTAGATTAGGATTATTTTTATTAAAAAGATGGTTGAGGGGGGATCTGATTGAGACCTACAAAATCATGAGAGGTGTAGACAGGTGGATAGCAAGAAGCTTTTTCCCTGAGTTGGGGACTCAATTACTAAGGGTCATGAGTTCAAAGTGAGAGGGGAAAAGTTTAGGGGAGATATATGTTGAAAGTTCTTCACACAAAGGGTAGTGAGCTCCTGGAATGCATTGCCAGCGGAGGTGGTAGGGACGGGAATGATAGCGTCATTTAAGATGTATCTAGACAGAGACATGAATGGGCAGGGAGCAAAGGGATACAGATCCTTAGAAAATAGGCGGCAGATTTAGATAGAGGATCTGGATCAGCGCAGGCTTGGAGGACCAAACGGCCTGTTCCTGTGCTGTAATTTTCTTTGTTCTTACCATCACGGGGTTAGAGCTAGGTTTTATTTTAAAGAAACAGAGACTTTGAGAAGATTTATTGCTTTGCACTATGACTGCTTGGAGATAAGTTTGATGCACCGCTTCCCTTTTCTCATCCCTTGTGTTCATGTTCTTCACAGTGGGACATGAATAGTGATACATTGCTCAAAGTTCAACAGGGGCTATGGTCAGTTAATATGGTTTGGAATGATATGAAAGATTGGTGATACAAAATTAGGGGTCTGGCAAATTATGTAGAAGAATCCAATGCTGTACCATTAGATTCACAAACAGAAAACAGTTTCAGCTGAAGGTGATAAATGTGAAATTGTAATTTTTAAAAAATTGAACAATTAAAGTATACCTTAAAATTTAAGATTCTTAAAAGCAACTGAGAGAGAAAAACCTAAAGCCTTAACCTTTAAAACAAGGTTTGAAAAGGTCAATACTATTTTGGGTCTTTTTTTAACATGGTTACTGAATATACAAGCAAATAAATTACATTGAAATACATTGTGATATTAGTCACGCTATCAAATGCTGCTCTGGTCCCCTTATGGGGAGAATATTGGAACAGTAAAAAGCCAAGACATTAGTAAAAATTCACCAACTTAGGAGGGTTGAAGGGTTACAAGGTTTGAAAATGTGGACTTATTTCACTGTGAAAAGGGATGGTTGAGAGGCCTAATCCAATAAGTGTTAATGAACATGAACACCTCAGGCCGGATAAATATTTTAAAAAAATTTCACTCATTGATGAGCCAGCAAAAAGGGAGCACAAATCCAGGAGATTCATTATCCAGGGAGGGGAAGGTAGGAGTAGAGTCTTCATGGAATATGGACGACAGAACATAAAGGAATTGGATAAGTATTTAAAAATAGAACCAGATACAGAAAAAAAACAGGAAATGAGATTTTTCTGACAGCCGCAGATGGAGAATCTCCAGAGGCATAGAATCCACATGCTGCATAGCCTCCTCATGATGTGGTTTCTACTATACAAGGTGTTCATTGCTGCGAAGTTTGATTGGACGAAAATTAACGGAGAAATGTCATCACTAGCTGTTCTTGGGGTTAAATTGTCCTTTTATTATAACTGAAGGATGCTGTGATAGCTGATAGGTTTGCATCAATTATTCTGAAGGATCATTAGATGTGAAACATTAACTTTTGCTCCACAGATGCTGTCAGACCTGATGAGTTTCTCCAGAAATTTCTGTTTTTGTTTCAGATCTTCAGCATATTAATTTTAGGTCTGCAAACATAATGTTGCATAAACGCAAACCTATGATCTAGAAATATCCAAATTTTAGAGATTCTTACTCCACCACTTCTGCTCTTCGGAGAGTTGGCATGGACTCACTGAGCTGAATGACCTACCTCTACACGGTAGCAATTCTATGATTCAGTTAAGAAACTGTAATGCTATTGGATGAATTCAATCTGTTTATTCCAGTCCCATACTGCAGTTCTCACTATAGCACCCTGTAATGCCAGGATTTGAGGGTGAAATAATGTAACATGTTCTAACTGAGGAACTTTATATTGTGAAGATTCACCTGCAACTCAAGTGGAAGGAAACATGACAATGCAGCTGAACAAGTAACATCTGAGATCAGGGATTCTGAAAATGGAAAATGCTATATATTACTGCAGAGGATCAGATGCAACTGAAGAGGATGTTTCTCAACTAACGCATGTTTTATAAAGATAGTAGGTTTGCCTAATCGGCTGATTACAAGGACACACACCAAGTCAGATGGAACAGCACCAAAGATATTGTCACAGACATAAGCACAATTGCATGATGTAATCTATGATATTTCATTTTTTCAGTCGCAAGTGATTGCCAGTCCCAGAAGCTCCTTGAACTAATTTAGTTTCCCGAAAATAGTTGTACTTAACATTACAGTAAAGTTGAATGCTTTTTTTGTAATAGTGATACTTCAAACAGCACAATAATCGGAGTGTAAGACTCAAATAAAACTATGGTAGATACCTGAAATCTGGAATAACAGCAAAGTGCTGGAAACACTCAGCAGCAACTGTGGACTGAGAAACATAATCAGATATGGCTCACCTTTGGAAGAAACTTCAGTGTTCCAAAGAACAGCCTTACTGGACTTGAGGCATTAACTCTGTTTTGCTCTTTGCAGATACCGCCAGATTTACTGAGTTTCTCCAGCACATATTTTCATTAATCATTACAAGGTATGACCTTAGGTTTCTCTCAACTTTGCTTATTGTGCATAGGCTAGAGTTATATGCAGGAGGAAGCTGAACTGACATAACCCATATAATAAACATCAACCAGATAAGAAAGGAGTGTTTGTCTAGAGAGGCCTTAGTAAGGCCTGTTTTTGGTTTCTCAGGAGTTTATTTTTCCCATTTTCACATGAGGAGTTGAGGATGCTATTTTTCCTTAGTTCCTCGGTATTTTCTCTCAAATTTGGATTCCAAATACAACTTCCAATTTACAATATTAAACTTAGATCAGATTCCAATTATTTGGCACAATGAAGCAGAAATTACATGGAATGTAGAAAGAACATGGGTGTAAATCTATATAAAAAAACTTTACCATAAGGAATAAGACTCAATGTTATAATCTAGTTGCGAAGTGGAAGTGCTGATGTTGGACGAGGGTGGACAAATTTAAAAATCACGCAACACCAAGTTATAGTCCAACAGATTTTTTTGGAAGTACCAGCTTTTGCAGCACTGCTCCCTCGTCAGGTAGCTATTGGGGCAGGATCATAGGACACTGAATTTACAGTAAAAGAGAAAATGTCATCCAACTGATGCGAAGTATTGAAGTATTGATACCTCACATCAGTTGTATGACACTTTGATCTTTTACTATGAATTCTGTGTCCTATGATCCTGCCCCACTAGCTACCTGATGAAGGAGCAGCGCTCCCAAAAGTTTGTACTTCCAAATAAACCTGTTGGGCTATTGTGGGATTTTTAAATCTATTTGTGAAATTCAAGTGGAAGTCAATTATACTTCACTGACAACTTAGATAATGTTTTCCCACTGCACAGGATGTATAACAACCCTGCCAACTCAATTCTAGTTCATGACATCTTGTTAGAAGTATCGCTTCAAATTATCAGGCAACTGAATAGGACTAAGTAAGACTGACTTACAAAATAATACTGGAGGAACTTAATTAAGTAAATAAAACATAAAATTGAAAAAGAAACCTAATCTCAGAACCCTAAAACCATAACTGATTATTGTAAAATCCCATCTGGTTCATTAATCTCCTTTAGGGAGGTAAGTGCTGCCATCTTACCAATAAGGCATTCACTTGACTCGAGAAGCACAATCACGTGATTGACCTCTGAAATGACCTAACAAACTACTCAGCTCAAAGGCAATTAGTAATACGAAACAAATGCTGGACTTGCTAGTGACTCCTGAACTCCATAAAAAGAATTAAAAGAAAAATTCTACCATTTTACTTCATTCTGCACTGTGGCAGGCGAGGGACACAGTTACATACACACTGTGGACTTCTGATCACCAGTGTCGATGAGTGTGGTGCTGGAAAAGCACAGCTGGTCAGACAGCATCTGAGGAGCAGGAGAGTCGACATTTTGGGCAAATCCATCCTAGAGAAAACCTAGCCTGGTCACAATTATACGACCCCACCAGGATTTGATAGCAGTGTTTAGCAAGCCTCCCTGTCAAGGGAACAATTATAGGTCAGAGACAGTGTGGAGAGAGTGACCATGGTGGCTAATAGCTGCTTAGGCCAAAACCAAGATATGTTTCACAATAGTGAGTCTTCAGTACTACATCCACTGGCCATTGTACAGCACAGAAGGGCAACTACACTGATATGTAGAGGCCAAAGCTCCTAACTGGGATCAAGATCTTAAAGATGGCCAATAACATGCCCTGGATCAATAACTAGTGTCTTTTCCTGCCAACTCCAGCTTGCCATCTGCAATGACAAGGAGTTCAACAAGCTGCTGGGAGGACTCACTGTATCAAAGGACTGGGCCCTGCCCAACTTCCAAAACATGCTTATGCCCAAGAAAATTGAACAGCCCACAAGGCAAAGATTAAATCAGGAAAAAAAGTGGGAGAGAACTTATGATCAGAAGATGAAGCAGCAAAGTTGGAGCGACAGAATCTGTGACTAAAGTAGCACTTCACCCATTCAATCTCAATAGTACTAATCAAAGTACTTCGGATAACCTTTCTTCAATTTCTTTGCCGCCTGTGAGTTTGCAGGGCTACATGAGAGATTTCCAGGGCTATCTGAGAAATTTCCAGTCAAATTTACCCATCACCCATATCTAATGAGAATCATGATGACATTTAAATATTTAAACAGAAATGCTTATATGTTTACATAAAAAATGCTACTAAACTAATTATTTTACTAAAATCAGGACTAAAGCTAAGTTTATATAGTTCAACATGAAATTGGTCATACTTCTGAGATCTAATTTGGAACTTCTTTTTGACAGAAATCCAGATTCCTGACTTATCACCAAGAATCTAAGGTCTGCCCATTAGGATTAGTTTATCTTAAAAGCAAATTCAATCTACTGCTTCCTATCCCAAAGATCCTTCAATACTGTAAATTTTGCTGATTTCTCGTAAAGGTTTTGCATTTTTTTATTACTACATTGCTTCTCCAAAAGTTCAAGATTTGAGGCTGTTATCTGCCACAGTCATACAAGATACAGTACCAATGACACTTCTACATTCACAGCATCTTGGAGATCTGGGACAACATGGTGGCCCAGTCATTAGCACTGCTGCCTCACAGTGCCAGGAAGCCCGGTTTCATTCCAGCCTCAGCCGATTGTCTGTGTGGAGTTTGCATACTGTCCAGGTACTTCGATTTCCTCGCAGTCCAAAGGTGTGCAGGTTAGGTGGATTGGCCATACTAAACTGCCCAGAGTGTCTAGGATGTGAAGGTTAGGTGGTTTAGCCATGGGAAATGCAGGGTTACAAGGATATGGTAGGAGGGTTGATCTGGGTGGGCTGCAGTTTGGAGGTCAGTGTAGACTTGATGAGCTGAATGAACTGCTTCCATATTGTAGGGATTCTATCTGCATGAGTGAAATTAATGCACACAGAGATCTACAGCATAGAAACAATGCATCCATGCCTACCAGGTATCCTAAATAAATCTAGTCCCATTTGCCAGTACCTGGCCCATGTCCCTCTAAATCCTTGTGTACCCAACCAGATGCCTTTTAAATGTTGTTATTGTACCAGCCTCCACCACCTTCTTTGGCAGCTCATTCCATATACACACTACCCTTTGCATGAAAATGTTGCCCCTTAGGTCCCTTTTAAATCTTTATCCTCTCACCCTGAATCTATGCCATCTAGTTCTGGTCTCCCCAATCCAGGAAAAAGACCCCATGATTTTAAAAACCTCTATAAGGTCACCCCTCAGCCTCTGACACTTGAGGGAAAACAGCCTCAGCTTGTTCAGCCTCTCCCTATAGTCAAACCCTCCAACCCTGGCAACATCCTTGTAAATCTTTTCAGAACTCTTTCAAGTTTCACAACATCCTTCCGATAGAGAGATCAGAATTGCATACAATATTCCAAAAGTGGCCTAACCAATGTCCTGTGCAGCTGCGTATTGTGGAGGAGTAACAAAATACTGAAACAAAACGATAGCTAACTCTTAAAAGTGAGGAAAAATGTTAACTGTTTTCAATTCTTCACTGATGCAGCATATTTCCATATTTTCCAGTTCATTTGGTTGAAAGAAAAATGCTGAGAAATGTTACTTCACACTCCTTTGATGTTGATAAATGTACTATGTGATGCACTATTGAGGCATACAAGTCAAAAAGGCTCCTGAACCTATTGAGAGGTATGGAAAAAAAGAGAAACACCATAATCTCCAAAGTACTCCCTCCCAGAGTTAAACCGTCTTCACCGTCTGTACAAATGACCATTTACACTGAAAACCAGAAAGAGTAAAGACGAAAGAAAAAAGTAAAAAGTCAGTGAGGAAAATGTATTGCTACAATTCACAATTGGATGCACCCAGAGTAATCTCTGGAAACCAAGGGATGAAGCAGGGAAGGTCTACTGCAGCTGTGGTTGTTTCATATAAATATCTCAGAAATAGGGTCCAGTGAGTGATGGAGAATGAAGTACAGCTGTACTCTCCTTCACCCAACCTGCTTAAACTAGCCCTCTTAGCAACAACAGAAAATGTACCACTGTCTTCAAAAAAAAATTGAAAACAAAATAAATATTTTGCTGGTTATTGGTGAAAATAATGAAAAGGTTTTAAACCATGAATGAAATTCAAGTGTTTCATATCTGCAAGAATAATCTAACCAATCATAATTCACCATAATAATAAGTCTGGGTTTTTGTTTTGCACTTGATAGACTTTAGTGATTGAGGAATCTTTGGGAAATAAACATGTATGATTTCAAGCATCTAGTCAGTACAGTACACTCCAAAGGAAATATATCTGACAGCTCAGGGATGCTCCCTCTGCGTTTCACCCACGAGCAACAATGTGGCATTTTTACAGCAATAATGCTACAGTACTATCCTTATTGGATAAAATTGCCCATTCGTGGCATATTGGATGCAGTTAAGCCTCAAGTCATGTGCATAAAATTATTATTCATTTGGCAGTTTTGGATTACACCTTTCACACAGGATCCTAAAAAATACCAGCAAGTTGGGAAGATGTCTAGCTCATCAGTTTAATGTAGTTTTAAAATCAAATCCTAAAAGTGAAAGTGCTATAGGCTCACTCACTTCCATTAATTAGTTCCCCAAAAGGTAATTTTAAAAATAGTCAATGCTGTTGACAACAGCTGGTTCACTTGATTTTAAGGGAATCTTCTGGCATTTACACAATGCAGATCTTTCTGTAGCTTAAACCTGCCTTCTCCAATCACCTATTAAGAGTTGCCTTGTGACAGCAAGAACCTATTAATTTCATTGAAAGTCCAGGTTACTCATAAAGCAGTATTCTTTACATACCTGTGATTTCCATAAAATGCAAATGTAGAGACAGCAGCCATAACTTCCAGCGTTGGCTGGATGATTTGATTTCACTTTGTAGATTACAACACCTGAACCAATTCAGGCAAACTCGTCCCAAAATTATCCATACCAATAATTTTTCACATTTGCTCTGAACATTTACATAGGCTTAATTAAAAAGCTTTGTTTTCATTTCAATGTCGCTGATCATTTTTCTTTTTCTTTTCATTATTCATTCATGGAGTGTGGGCTTCACTGGCTGGGTCAACCTTTTGTTGCCCATCCCTAGTTGCCCTTGAAAGGGTGAGCTGCCTTCTAAAACCGCTGCAGTCCATGTGGTGCAGGTACACCCACATTGTGTTGATGAGGGAGTTCCAAGATTTTGACCTAGCAACAGTGAAGGAACTGCAATACATTTCCAAGTCAGGCTTGAAGAGGAATTTTTAGGTGGCAGCATTCCTACCACCCTCGGCCTTCAGATGGAAGTGGTCATGAGTGTGGGAACTGCTCTGTTAGGCGCCTTGGTGAATTGCTGCACTGCTTCTTATAGTTGGTATTGTAATGATGGTGGAGGGAGTGAATGTTTGTGGATGTGATGCCAGTCAAGTGAGCTGCTTTGTTCTGGATGTCGTCAAACCTCTCGAGTGTTGGAGTTCTGCTCAACCAGGCAAATGGGGAGTATTCAGTCATACTCCTGATTTAAGCCTTGTAAATGGTGGGCAAGCTTTGAGGAGTAAGGTGTTGAGTTGCTTGCAGCAGGATTCCCATCTCTGACCTGTGCTTATCACCATAAAATTTAAATGACTTGTCCAATTCAGTTTCTGGACAACAGTAACCCCATGAACATTGATAGTAGCAGATTCAGCTATAGTAATGTCAAGAGGTTGACGAGATGGCCTCTTGTTGGAGCTGGCCGCACATTTGTCTGATGCAAGTGCGGCTTGCCACGGCAGCCCAAGCTTGGAAATTGTCCAGATCTTGCTACATTTGGACCTAGATTGATTTAATGTCTGATGAGTCACAAATGATGCTGAATGTTGTACAGTCATCAGCTAACATTACCAGTTCTGATCTTAGGATTGAGGGAAGGTCACTGATGAAACAGCTGAAGATATTGGATCCAATACACTCCACTGAGCAACTCCTACAGAAGTGTCTTGAACTTAAGATGACTGGCTGCCAAAAACCACCAATATCGCAGTCCCCCATTCTGATGTCCACAGACCCTAGGTTCACTAGAACCACTGTGTCAAACTGTATCAAATGTGGCCTTGATTTCAAGGGTCATCATTCTCACCTCTCCTCTTTTGTTTGAATCAAGACTGTAATAAGATCAGGAGCTGGTGGGAGCCAAAATGCATGTCAGTGAATAGGTTAGCCCAAGCAAATGGTGTTTGTTAGCATTGTTGATAACCTCTTCCACCATTTTACGATTAGTGGGTTGGATTTGTCCTGGCCTTTGTGTATAGGACATAACTGAGCAATTGTTCATATTGTCACATAGATACCAGTGTTGTAACTGTACTAGACAAGGGAGCAATAGGTTCTGAAACACAGGTCTTCAGTACTATTGTTGCAATGTTGTCAGGGCACATAGCCTTTGCAGTAATCAGTGCTGTTACTTGATTGTTGACACTGAAATGAATCAAATTGGCTGAAGTTTGGCACCAGTGTTGCTGAGAATCTCCAAAGGAGGCTGAGTTGAACCAACCACTTGGCACTTCTGAGTAAAGACTGATGCATATGCTTCAGCCTTATCATTAGCACTGATGTTCTGGTCACACCCATTATTGAGAATGTGGATATTTGTGAAGCTTTTTCTGCCAGTGTTGTTAATTATCTACCACCTTTCAGGATTGGAAGCAGGAATGCAGAGCTTAAAGTGGTTAGGGAATCACTTCGCTGTTTATTGGTTGCTGCTTATGCAAGTAGCAGTGAGTAACATCACCCTACTAATCCAGAGACTCAGGTAATGCGCTGGGGACCCGGATTTGAATCCTGTCATGGGGACGTTTGCTGATTGTTGCACAACATTCAGCATCATTCATGATTCCTCAGACGCTGAATCAATTTGAATTCAGTCAAAAACCTGGAATTAAGAGTTTAATGATGACCAGGAAACTATTGCTGATTGTTTAAGTTTCTCAGGCTCATTAATGCCCCTTAGGGAAAGAAACTGTCATCCTTACCTGGTCTGGCCTACATGTGAACCTAGACCTACAGCAATGTTGACTCTCAACTGCCTGCTGGGCAATTAGAATGCATAATAAATGCTGGCTCAGCCAGCGACACTCACATTCTTTGTATAAATAACAAAAAAGTAAGCCTGTTTTGTGACTTCCCCAGGTTGGGACCTCATTAACTCTTATTTACTCTGGACTACTACTCTGGAAACACCTCTACTGTGGCAAAGCCTCCCGAGGACTTGTGCCTGCAGAAAGTCAATCAAAGAAAATATATTGAAAGCAAAAAAAATGTTTATTTGGATTCAATGATATACATAAGTACAGATATATCTGTACATATCATCAAAGATTAGCGGAGTGGATCAGAATAAGGAACTGAAGCCACATTCAGATCAACAATGATCGACTGAATGATGGAACAGGCTTAAGGAGCTGAAATGCCTACTTCACCTTTCTATTTCTACCTCAATGGACCTCTGCTATGAAGGTTTGATTTGTATTAGTATCAATAGAAGGTAAAAACAATGACTGCAGATGCTGGAAACCAGATTCTGGATTAGTGGTGCTGGAAGAGCATAGCAGTTCAGGCAGCATCCAAGGATCTTCGAAATCGACGTTTCGGGCAAAAGCCCTTCATCAGGAATAAAAGAATATCTGAAAGTGATTTCCAAGCTGTAATATAAACAGAGATTTAGCTGATTTTCTCACAGATGTGAACACCCATGAATGAGCTCTGGGTGCACAATAATTGAAGGGTGCAGATGGTTTACATACAAAATAATAGAAGCTTGAGAATGATTACAAGGTTGTAATTTAATCAAGGGGTCATAAAGCTTTGAATGGGGTGTATGAGTGGTAAGTGACAAGAAATGAAGCTAACAATATATAAGGCATAGCTGAATTATATTGCTGCCTTCTAAACAGTTATGGTATTTGTTTAAAATAACTAATCAAACTATTTCTTTAATTTAAGGGATGGTTTGTTTCATCTCTGCTGGCAGCAAGTCTATCAGCGCAGATATTGACAGTTAAGTTACTCTATTATCAAAGCGTATGTGTATCCAGAATGAAGGAATAACCATTGTACAGTTGTTATTTGCATGCTTGATTGACATCAATTGAAATTCATTTCTAGAAAACATCAAGGGTAATACCTTGCAAAATTATGATAGTGTGAGTTGATTTTCACTTGTCTATAAAACATAAACATTAAGCAATTTTTCCATTCTCAAAACAAATTTTTCATAATATTTTATAAGATGAATAAGGACAACACTACACAACAATACTAGGTTAAGAGCGCACTTAGCTAAGTGACGTTTAGAACTCTAGCTATCGAATACGTTGGTTAGCCTAATGTGACTCACCAACAATTCTATTGGCTTCCAGCTTTTCAATAGTTTCCCAAATGAGCTTTATTGTTGAACAAGTCTCTCATCATTAGTAAACCATGCAGCACCTGACTCAATGCATCTACTTTTCACAGCCTGGAGTTGAAATTTATCAGGCAGAATGAGATTGAACTGGACTTATATAACAAAGAACAAGAGGGGCCTAATGGTAAAATACAGTACAGCACTCCAAAAATAGCTACTAAGTAAAGATCTTTTACTTCCACAGAGGAAATAATTCAAGTCATCGCATCACTAGAAGCAAGGCTGCATTCTGTTCTCTCTCTAGCTGTGTGAAATCACCTAAGGATCCAAAAGCTATCTTTCAAAGAGGCTGACTTAATTCAGGTTATGAGACACTTTTGTCGGACCTGTCCGCATACCATTCAGTGCCGTTTGCTTTCCAAGATATTATGCTGAATATTAAAGTTGACAGCACCTCACAGCAACCCAGTGTAGATCTGTTGAAAAAGACTTGAGGTTTAGCTAGCTTTGAAATGCCATAGTACCCATCACTGAGCTGACTGTGCTACTGCAGTATCCATTTCCACCATAAAATCTGGAACATCTTGCACTCACATAATTGATCGTTCCCTGAAACACAAGCAATCTGAAATAAATGGGATGAATAATGGATCAAAAAGATTTTAAAGCTGGAGAAAAATAAATGAGTATATATTTTGTTTAGTGCTTCAACAAAATTCTTCAACCTTTTGCTTCAACTGTGAATCAAGTATATCTAAGATTAAAATATGCAAGCTGTTTACTGTTTAACATGGAGTTATAAAAGGATTTTGTAAATTTTGCATTAAGAAATATAGCAATCTTGAGGCTCAACTGGAACTTAAAATATTATGTAAGATAGCTTATAAAATGAACAATATTGTCATGGGTGACTTCAACTTCCCTAATATTGACGAGAACCTCATTAGTGCAAACAGTTTGGGTGCAGCAGATTTGTCAGGTGTGTCCAGGAAGGATTCCTGACTCAATATGTAGATAGGCCGACTAGAGGGGAGATCATATAGGATTTGGTACTTGGCAATGAACCAGGTCAGGTGTCAGATCTCTCGGTGGGAGAGCATTTTGGTGACAGTGATCACAACTTCCCCACCTTTACAATACTCATGGAAAGGGATAGGAGCAGATGGTGTGGGAACATATTTGATTGGGGGAGGGGAAATTACAATGCTATTAGGCAGGAACTGTTGAGCGTAAATTGGGAGCAGATATTCTCAAGCAAATGCATGACAGAAACTTGGAGGTTGTTTAGGGAGCACTTGCTGCGAGTGCTGGATAGGTTTGTCCCACTGAGGCAAGGAAGGGAAGGTAGGGTGAAGGGACCTTGGGTGACAAGAGATGTGGAACATCTAGTCAAGAGGAAGAAGGAAGCTTACTTAAGGTTGAGGAAGCAAGGATCAGACAGGACTCTAGAAGGTTACAATGTAGCCAGGAAGGAACTGAAGAATTAGGAGAACTAGAAGGGGGCATGAATAAGCCTTGGCGGCTAGGATTAAGGAAAGCCCAAAGGCATTCTACACTAAAGTGAGGAAAAAGAGGATGGCCAGAGTGAGGATAGGATGGATCAGGGATAGTGGAGGGAACTTGTGCCTGGAGTTGGAAGTGGTAGGGGATGTCCTTAATGAATAGGTTACTTCAGTATTCACTAGTGAGAGGGACCTTATGAGGACAGCGTGAAACAAGTTGATACACTTTAACAGGTGGATGTTAAGGGGGAAGGTGTGCTATAAATTTTGGAAAAATAGACAAGTCCCCTGGGCCAGATGGGATATACCCAAGGTTACTACTGGAAGTGAGGGAGGCAACTGCTGTGCCTTTGGCAATGATCTTTGCATCCTCACTGTCCATTGGAGTAGTTCCAGATGATTGGAAGGTGACAAATATTATTCCATTGTTGAAGAAAGGGAAAAGGGATAACCCCGAGAAATACAGACCAGTCAGTGTTACATCAATAGTGGGCAAATTATTGGAGAGGGTTCTGAGAAACAGGATTTATGATTATTTGTAAAAGCATAGCTTGATTAGAGATAGTCAGCACGGCTTTGTGAGGTGCAGGTCTTGCCTCACAATCCTTTTGAATTATTTGAGGATGTGATAAAACACATTGATAAAGGCAGAGCAGTGGATGTGGTTTGTACATGGATTTTAGCAAGGTGTTTGAAAATGTTCCCCATGGTAGGTCATTCAGAAAGTAAGGAGGCATGAGATACACAGAAATTTGACTGTCTGGACACTGAATTAGTTGGCCCATAGAAGACAGAGGGTGGTAGTATTGGAAAGTATTCAGCCTGGAGCTCAGTGACCTGTGGTATTCCACAGGGATCTGTTCTGGGACTTCTGCTCTTTATGATTGACTTGGATAAGGATGCAGAAGGCTGGGATAGAAAGTTTGCCGATGATATGAAGGATGGTGGAGTTGTGGATAGTGTGGAGGGTTGTTGCAGGTTGCAATGGATCATTGACAGGATGCAGAGCTGGGCTGAGAAGTGGCAGATGGAGGTCAACCTGGAAAAGTCTGAAGTGATTCATTTTAGAAGTCAAATTTGAATGCAGGTTACAGGGTTAAATGCAGGATTCTTGGCAGTGTGGAGGAACAGAGGGATCCACGAGCATAGATCCCTCAAAGTTGCCACCTAAGTTGATAGGGTTGTTAAGGCGGTGCATGGTATGAGGGCTTTCATTAGCAGGGGAACTGAGTTTAAGAGCCGTGAGGTTATTCTGCAGCCCTATGCAGACCTGGTTAGACCGCTCTTGGAATATTGTGTTCTGTTCTGATCGCCTCATTATAGGAAGGATTTGGAAACTTTAAAGAGGATACAGAGGAGATTTACCAGGATGCTGCCTGGACTGGAGGGTGTGTCTTATGAAGAAAGGTTGAGGGAGGAAGGGCTTTTCTCATTGGAGCAAAGAAGGACGAGAGGTGACTTGATAAAAAGGCATACAAGATAATGAGAGACATAGTTAGAGTGGATAGCGAGAGTCAATTTCCCAGGGCAGAAATTGTTATCACGAGGGGGCATATTTTAAGGTGATTGGAGGAAGGTTTAGGGGAGATGTCAGAGGTCAGTTCTTGACACAGAGTGGTGAGTGCATGGAATGTAATACCAGTAGTGGTAGTAGTCAAGATATATTAGGGACATAAAGTGACTCTTGAATGGGCACATGGATATCCACAAAATGTAGAGTACGTAGGTTAGTTTGATCTTAGAATAGAATAAGAGATTGTCACAACATTGAGAGCAAAAGGGCCTGTACTGTTCTATGTAACATGTAAGCTTTTGCAACACAGGGGGGACCTGAAGTATGCCTCCGATGTCACAATAGGAAACTGAGATAAAAGATATGTTAACAACTATATATCATTTGTTCCTTGTAAAAGCAACACTTGAATTGAGTCCACTTTCTCCAGGTTTCTCTGCATGTGATAATTACACTGGATGAGTGACTGCTATGTAGCTTAATTATGACAGAATAGAAAGCAAATTAATCACATAACCTATCATCATCGAGCAAATATGAATGAGATTAAGTATCTGAGCATTCTGTTTTGTGACCTTACATTTTTGAGGTAGTCCACAATATTGCACATTGACTCCAGGGCAGCAGCCTCTAAAGCAATTCATTTACTGCAGTGAGCAAGGCCATAACATCTTCAAATTATTAGGCATCAGAAGCGTTGACATCTTGCATAAAACAATCAAGTTCTGAAGAATGTTTACAGTCAATAAACAGCAAAGCATAAATCATTTACACACTAATATATTTACATACTCATAGTTGTATATGGACAATGGTCCTTTTTTATCATTCTTGTTACATGCCAAGGAGCGAGAAAGAGAGCCAACTGGTACTCTCTGTCTCTTTAGAAAAATATTGTTATTGACAGTCCCTGCTAATACGACAGCTTTTCAGCTTCAAAGCTGCTGCTGCGGACCAGTTAGGCCTCAAGTTCCTGTTTACCATGGCAGCTAGCAGCAATCCAAAAGGCAGAATCCCTAGGGACAAGTGGGCTCCAAATTGGGACCAGGAAAACAAAAGTCAGCTAGAATGGAACTTGCAGGCTGAACTGAACTGCAAAAAACACAGCAAATTGAAGTTAGCTTCAAAGTGCAACGTTTCATTTTGCTTATGTGCAAGAGAGGTAAGTAGCAAAAGTGTGTGCTCTTATATATATTATTGTGCAAGAAAACAATAAAGCTTTACAGGAGACTATTTAAAAGATTTAAACAATCACTGAAATTTTACAGGAACTTGCACTGGTTGGTTTAGTTTTGTTTACAAATCAGCAATAAATAGCATGACACACATTAGATACGGACTGCAAAATTACAGTGTCAGAGTGCCTGCATCAATATAATTTGAAATGCTATTGTACCATTGTTGAATGGAAAGTACCAACAGGTCAGAAAAGGGCATCTACTAATAACAGTTTCAGAGAGCACAGGGCAAAAGAGATGGAAAGTCCATATGGTGTAAAAATCACCCATCTTTTGTGGTATTTGATGAGCAGACTGAGGAAACATTGAAACAGCAATCAACTACATATCTTTATAAGCAGCTGCTCAATTAACAACGAGGTTTATGTAGACTTGAGCAAGATAACAGGCAAAAAAATTGAACTCAAGACATTGCCAGTTCCATTTCCAATTAAAACTTCGAATTTAGTCTCATCATGGGCTGAAGTGGATAGATTCTACCAAATACTACTGTTGCATGTGATACACCACATTACAAGTATGCTAGTCCTGGTCTGAAGTGCAGAGCTTAGATGTTGAAATCCCAGCATTACCCTTCACTTTCCTATCTTCTTTTTCTATCCCACTTTCACCTTTCATGAATACAACATTCAAACATCAATGCCCCCACGTTCTTTTCGCATCCCCTTCCCAATTAACTTATTATGTTTGTGGACAAAAACTCCAAAGACTGTACAGAGAACAAATGAACCAAAATTGCTTGTTTCTGATCTGTATTATTTTGTAATTCTAATTGCAACAAATTGATTTACCTTTAAGATAATTCTTTGCAATTAGTGCATTGCAGTCCTTAAAACCGAGTTCAAGAAATACTCAAGTTATTTACAGCAAACAAAAACCAGAAATCCTGGAATTTCAAACCCACTGTTGAATATCAACAAGGATTTATATATAATTCTCAGCCTGAGCACAAGTCATATAGCATATCTCATTTTAAAAGCAGCATTTATTACACTAATTTCTTTCACAAAGTTTCTTAAGAGCCTCTTATTTAAACTTCAGTTCAGTTCATGCTCCATTTTCCATTAGCATTCATAATTAGGAATATTGCACATTTGTGGGTGGCACGGTGGCACAGTGGTTAGCACTGCTGCCTCGCAGCGCCAGAGACCCGGGTTCAATTCCCGCCTCAGGCGACTGACTGTGTGGAGTTTGCACGTTCTCCCCGTGTCTGCGTGGGTTTCCTCCGGGTGCTCCGGTTTCCTCCCACAGTCCAAAGATGTGCAGGTCAGGTGAATTGGCCATGCTAAATTGCCCGTAGTGTTAGGTAAGGGGTAAATGTCGGGGTATGGGTGGGTTACGCTTCGGCGGGTCGGTGTGGACTTGTTGGGCCGAAGGGCCTGTTTCCACACTGTAAAGTAATCTAATCTAATCTAATCTTCACTGCAAGGAGATAATAAAATAACGTTTATCATCTTACATTGAAATGTTAGAGCAATTTAAGTCACATTATTCTAAATAAACAGCATCTTCCCAAAAGGCCAATACTATTACAGGACTGTCAATCTCATGTATTTAGCATGAAACAAAAAGAAATTGATAACACTACTGTAGACAACAGTGCACACATCTTGTCATATAGATGGCAGGCATGCATTTTTGGTACATACATTAGATGACACAATGGGGTGTAGTTGATGATTGCCTATAAAATAGTAACAGGCAGTGCAGAAAGCCTTAGGTAAATATTAAGGGTCAACAGACTAAGGGAAATCTGTGACCTGTCAGTGTGCTTGCTACAGCAACTTTGGTTTAGCAACTGATAATTGACTCTACATTTCCGTTCCTGCTTACTAGCTCAGAGCTCCAAAGACAGGAAGTTAGCGTATGCAGTTTTGCACCGAATTTGGTAAAAAGTCACTCTAAAATTCAGTCAGGTTTCAGAAGTAGCAATGAAGTACCGTTGCCCAATTAGCAGAAACAAAATCAGGCACAATAAATGTTGAACTATTTGGGACTGGACTATTTGAGTCCAGTCCTTTCATCCTTGATGCTTTAATTCTCAAAGCATCTATGGATGGACTTCCTCCTGGTTTATCTATTCCAGTTCAGTTCCAAGTCAGCTCCAGGACATCTCTGCAAGACTTCTTTGGGGTAGTGTCCTCAGCCCAACCATCTTCAACTGCTTCACCAATGACCTTCCCTCCATCAGGTGGTCAGAAGTGGGGATGTTTGCCGACGACTACACAATGTTCAGCACCATTCGTGATTCCTCAGATCCTGAAGCAGTCCATGTTCAAGTGCAACAAGATCTGGACAATATCAAGGCTTAGGTTGACATGTGGCAAGTAAGGTTCATGCCACAAAAATGACAGGCTTTGACCATCACTAATAAGAGACAATCTAACAACCATCCCTTGATATTCAATGGTATTACCATCACTGAAGCCCCCACTCTCAACATCTTGGGAGTTACCATTGACCAAAGACTCAACTGGACTCACTATATAAATAAAGTGGCTACAAGATCAGGTCAGAGGCTAGGAATACTGCTGTGAGTAATTCACCTCCTGACTCCTCAAAGCCTGTCCATCATCTACAAGACAAAAGTCAGGAATGTGATGGTATACTCCCCACTTGCCTGGATGGGTGCAGCTCCTACAACACTCAAGAAGCTTGACACCATTCAAGACAAAGCAACCACACAATTAGCATTACAGCCACAAGCATTCACTCCTTCCATCAGTACAAAATGCACTGCAGAAGTTCACTAAAGATCCTCAGACAACACGTTCCAAACCTTCAACACTTCCATTTAGAAGGACAAGGGCAGCAGATACATGGGAACTATACCATCTTAAAGTTCCCTTTCAAGCCACTCACCACCCTGACTCGATTGCCATTCCTTCACTGTTGCTGGGTCAAAATCTTGGAATTCCCTCCCTAAAGGCATTGTGGGCTAACGCTCAGCAGATGGACTGCAGCAGTTGAAAAAGGCAGCTCACCACGACCTTGTTGAGTGTTAGCTCAATTTGACTCAAAGGCCAATAGATTAAGTACAGTATGGCTGGGGTGGCAAAATCAAACAGTGGCTAGCACTGTCATCTCAAAGCATCAGGAACCCAGGTGAGATTTCAGTGTTTGATGACTGTCTGTGTGGAGTTGCTCGTTCTCCCTGTGTCTGTATGGGTTTTCCGCCGAGTGCCCCAGCTTTCTCCCACAGTCCAAAGATGTGCAGGTTAGGTGGACTAACCATGTCAAAACGCCACGTACTGTTCAAGCTAGGTGGTTTAGCCACGGGAAATGTAGGGTTATGGGGATGAGACTGGGGTGAAAGCTCTTTGCAGAGTCGGTCGGCCCAGACGCAATGAACTGAATGGCACTGTATGAATTCTATGAGATGATTGATAGCATTGATCGAGATGGTCTACTCCAAATGTTAGGTTGGTTGGGATAGGGTCCAGCCCTCAGAAAATCATACTGAATGACACGCAAGTGGTCACTCCCAAGGAGACGAGGAGCCACTCATGGTAGATATTTACATTCAAACGAAAACAGTTGATCTGTTTGAATATTCTACATCAATCTGTGTTGTCAAATAAAGCTTTTCCATTATTTGAGCTTTGTTCCCTTGTAAGATGAATTGATGTAGATCTCCTGCATCCATCTCAGTTCCGGACAGCTACTGCATTTTTCAACATTCAATAATACCAAACTTTCTTAATGGAAAATCTTTTTTCCTTTTTCCCCACAAAGTGTAGTGAAATTGTTATGGCACCAATCCAATACATAAATTCAAGATTTAAAAATCAAACATTTTCTCTTAAGTTCCCCTTTCTCTTGTGAGCACTGTTGAAGATGATATTTTTTGACTGGACTGAAAACCAAATTCAGGTTGCTTATTACTGTCTAGTGGATACACAGGAGGGATACTAAAAGAACAGCTAATTCATTGTATATACTTCGATACCAGATGTCTGTGTTGTACTGATGCTAAACACAGCTGTGTGTACATACTTGACATCCACCAGGGAACCTCTTCCATTAAAAATTAAACTTGTATAGCTTGGCAGTGAAGAAGAGAAAGGACGGGAAACTGACTGTAAAAAAAATGTAGTTTCACATAATTCCCAATTACCTTCATACTGAATGTTAATCAATGGGGTTTGAACTACTACAGAAAATTTCACAAAAAATTCAACTAAATAGCAAAGATGTAATAATTTAGCAGATCATGGCTCATTTTCAGTTCCATCAACAAGCTCATCCCTCAGTTCCATCACCTTGCAAATGTGAATTTGGCTATGTTTGCATTTAGTCCCTGCAGCTTTTCTTGATCAGGTCAGTAGTCCAATTTGACCAGTTACCATCCCTTTCTTCCTTGCCCTTGCATGACAGTCATGTTAAAGAAATCCATTAATAAGTCTCTCAGATATTCCTGTCTTAAAAATTAAACAGCAAAAATTAAATTCTAGGGATTCACACCTTCTCCACATCAAGTACAAAGGAAATTCAAGCTACGCACTCCTAGCCAACACTCTCATTTGGATGCAATAACTGTTTGACTTTCAAATTACCAGTTTAATACTTGACTGGATTTGTTGTGCTCCCCAAACTCTGGCCTTGAGAGTTTCCCTGACATTAAACATTCCACCCTTATTTGTTATGCCTTCAATGATCTGTGCCCTAAGATCCAGATTATCTCTTTAGCTTGCTTTCTTCCTTTAAGGTACTCATTAATGCCAATGTCTTTGAACACATTTTTAGTCATCTGGTCATGTGGCTCCATGTCATATGTTATTTTAAATGTTGCTGCAAAACACCTTGGGAAGTCTTATTATATTAAAGGTTTTATTTAAATACAAATTGTTGCTGAATAACACTGTTCAAGCTACAACATTTCTGCAACACAATTCCATATACAAGTACATAATTTATTTTGAAGTGCCCTGTGAATTAATTATCTAAGCAGGTACATTCATCTAATTCTGATTTACAACATTTGCCTGTCCACTTCCACTTTGCAATATTCAATTATTTGATATGTTTTGCATTCAAAACAGCGGAGGACACAGAGATGCTAACTATTTTCCAATAAATAGGACAGATGCCATCATTAATATACAAGTCATCAGTGAATGCTTGCAGACTGTTCAACTGTTACTGACAGAGTCAATCCAATCCTGTTGTCTGTACCTCCTCCATCTGAGAGTTGCTGGATAACAAACGGTGGCTGGAATCCAATGCAGTTTTTGATGTCAAGTATGGAAGCCTAACCATGATCAGATTGTACTACAGAAAGATGTTCGCAGGATATATGGCTAAGATAGTCACTGAAAATTCCAATGCACTGGTTTTATCATGTAAAAAAGCAAAAGAAAAAATGTTTCCAATCAGAATAGAAAATGCTGATGGACTGACTTGAAAATCACTAATTTACTTCCTGTCCAAATATTTACAACTTACTACATCATCAACTTTTTATAAGGTCCCTCTATTCTCTAAACTCTCACTTCAATTCATTAAAGAATAATTTTGAAAAGAATGCCATGCAACTAATATATAAAATGGGCAAAACTATGGCAGATGGAGTTGAACGTAAGCAAGTATGAGATTATCCATTTTGGACCGAAAAAGGATAGATGGTATGTAATTAAATATAATTGATATCCAAAGAAACTTAGGGATTCAGGTGCACAGATCTGTAAAATTCCACAAACAGGTGCAGAAAATAATCAAGAATAGTAACAGAACGCTGGCCTTTATATCTAGAAGACTGGAGTACAAAGATGCAGAGTCAAGATTAAAGTGGTGCTGGAAAAGCACAGCAGGTCAGGCAGCATCCGAGGAACAGGAAAAAGCCGTTTCAGGCAAAAGCTCTTCATCAGGAATGAGGCAGGGAGCCTCCGGGGTGGAGAGATAAAATCGTTTTAGCTGCTTGATCAGATGTGCTTTTCCAGCACCAATCTAATCTTGACTTTGATCTCCAGTTCTCACTTTCCCCTACAAGGAGTTTATGCAGAAATAATACAAAACCCTGGTTAGATCCTATTTGATGTACTGTGAGTAGATCTGGGCATCTTGGAAAGGATACATTGGCCTTGGAGGGAGTACAATGTAAGCTTACAAGAATTATATTTGGATTTCAAGGGTTAAGTTATGTGACGAGATTATACATATGTATAATCATATAAAAATATGTATGTATTTTATCTAGAATTGAGAATGGTGATCTGATTGAAGTCTTCAAGGGAGAGAGGGTAGATAAACTATTTCCATTGATTGGAAATTTGAGCATTAGGGCCAGACCATTCAGGAGAAATGTTAGGAAGCACTTCTACACGCAGAAGGTGGTAGAAATTTGGAACTCTCACAAATAGCAGTTGATTTGAAATCTGTTGTTAGTTTTAGATCTGAAATACTTTTTTTTTGTTGAGCAAAGGTATTAAGGGATATGGGCCAAAGGCAATATGAAGCTAGGCTACAGATCAGCCATGATCACAGTGAATGGCAGAACAAGCTCAAGGGACTACATCTGTTCCTATACCTGACTCTTATAGGCTTCAAATAATGATACTGTTTTACACATTGACAGAAATCCTTAGAAATTAAGGACCCAAATGCAATTGAGATGGGGTTTTAATTAGCTACAATTCAGATTTAGTTTACACATTATTAATAACAACTGTGACACATAGCATGTCCTGTGACATTAGAAAGAAAAATCATAAACACATTACTATTTTTGATTAATCTTCTAGCCTTTAATAACTTGCACTTATATAGTACCTAAATAATTGTAAAGTGTTCCAAGGCACATTATAGTAGTGTTACCAAACATTTGAAACCAAGTGACAAAAGCTAATTTTAAGGATTGTTCAAGGAAGAAAGGGCATAGGGAGGTGGAGGGGTTTCGGAAGGAAATGCCACTGCTTTAGAACCTTGGCAATTGAAAGGACAGTGAACAAGAATGTAAAGAGTATAACTGGGGACTCACAAGGGACAATAATTTGAAGAGCAAAAAAACTAAGACAGTTGCAAAGCTGAGGCTGGTTAAAGATAAAGGGAAGGGTGAGGATGGGATGGGATTTGAAAACAAGGAACAACAAAAACCTGAACACAGGAGAATAAACATAAACTAGAACAATAAGATTAATTATCTGCATTACATGACAAAAGCAGAATGTGCTCCAGAGATAGTGTGCTATGACAAAGCTGCTGACAATTACCTATCCTTGCCCATCCCCCAATTCCAGAAACACTCACTTTAACTAAAAGGCCTACTTATTAAAAAGAAACCATGCAAGTTTTCTCGACCACAGTTTTTAAGCCACATCATTCAGCAATTGTTTAAACATGGCTGTTTCTTTAATAAAAACAAAACATTTGATGCTCTCCCCTCCTGGAGCTTATTAAATTGGACTAATTAAAGCAGTCTGCATCTGCCTCAAAGTCACGGCTAATGGCAAATATTGGTCTTCTATCTGCTCAAACACTTTCCTGCGTTAATTCAAACCCTGCCCACCAACCCCGCAAACAGCCAAAGAAAAGTGCATTCATACCTAATTCTTCAAATGTGCAGTCTATAGGATGTGGTTGCAAGAAGAAATTCTATCATCTCTCTCTATTCCGTTTACCCCCAGACAGGAGAGCTGTCAGTCAACAATGAACACTCAGCGTGCCTGCTCCTGGCCTCTCCCAATCGACAGCCCACAAAGGAATTGCCATTCTAATTGCTGCCCATAATCTACATAATTAATTGAGAGATACAACCACATTTGCAGATCCTTTGCAAACAAAAAAAATGGTGCAGCACCATATGGTTCCTGCAGAAAAGCAGAGGTTGCCAGAGGGAGTTTCAGGTAGGTAGATAATATCAAAAATGACTCATGGTGGTGAATTTTACGGACAGCAGCAGTCTGATCATTTGTGTTTTTGTCAGTTCACTTCTGTTAATGTGGAAGACTCAATAAATCAGTAAAATGGACTTAATTTCATCCAATTTAAAATTGAAACAAAATGCTGAGATTATTCCGCAAAGGTTTGGTGAAGCATGTCATTTCCAAGATTAATCATGAATCTTGAGAGACACTGTTCATTCAGCTGATACTCAACTTGTTCTAATTTCTATTTAATGTAAGACTTGTTACCATCCAATTTTAAACAATATTTTTAACTGAATGCAAATGTAGCATTTTCATTTAAGTTATCTAAGTAATCTAATCAAATGTAGCATTTTCACTTAAGTTAATTGATACAGCTTCTGCCAAAATTAATATTTGATTTTCCTTAAACATGGGTGTATTTTGATGGTTATGGGACATGATTTAACTTGTTGCTACTACTACAGAATGCTTATGTGCATAGTCTCAGCTTCACCTGTTCCCAAATGCAGTCATTGTAATGAGGTCAATCAGCTGTACATCATTGAATATGCAGTCCCTGATTGGTGCAGTTAATCTAGTCCAATCATGGAGCCCTTGCTGACAAAAAGACGTGTGCCAGGATTTGAAGTTTGTCCTCATCTCCCTGAAAACTGGTTAAATGGTGGGGTTTGGGGTTGGCTTTGTTGACCTTTCCCCTGTATATAGTGGGGTTTATTTGTGTAAACTGCTGCTTTCTGTTTATTGTTAACTGCATTTTGTTCTGTTTAATAAAGTTTAAAAAAAAGGTGCCAGGATTTGATGTTTGTCCTCATTTCCCTGAAAACTGGTTGAACGATGGGGTTAGGGGCCTGGCTTTGGTACCCCTCTCCTGTGTAAATTGCTGTTTCTCTGTATATAGCTGTAAATGTTAATTGTTTATTTGTAAACTGTACTGTTTAATAAAATTTTACAAAAAGAGATGTCCAGAGGCTCTGGTACTCAGAGCTGACTCTGAAGAGGCAGTATGAGAGTCAAGGACTCTTACAGTCAAAGACTCAATCATACAGCATGGAAACTTTCACTATAACCAGTCCATGCTGACCATGTTCCCAAACTGAACTAGTCCCACTTACCTGCACTTGGCCCACACTCCTCCAAACCTTTCCTATTCATGAATTTATCCAAATGTAATTTTTACTGCATCCACAAATTTCTCTGGCAGTTCATTCTACACATGAACCACTGTGTAAAAAAAAAATTGCCCCACATGTCCTTTTTAAATATTTCTCTGCTCACCTTAAAAATATGCCCCCTAGTTTTAAACTCCCTCTCTCCAAAATCCCCTCACCCTTACCCCCAGAGAAAATAGCCGTCATTCACCTTACAATGCCCACCACAATTTTACAAATCCAATAAGGTCCTCCCTCAATCTTCTATGCGCCAATAAAAAAAGTTCCAGCCTTTCCAGGCTATGTTTACATCTCAAACCCTCCATTCCCAGCAACATCCTGGTAAATCTTTTCTGAACCCTCTCCAGTTTAATAACATTCTTCCTACAACAGGGAGACCAGAACTGTACACAGTACTCCAGAAGAGAGCTCACCAATGTCCTGTATAACCTCAACATGACATTCCAACCCCCATACTCAAAGGTCTAAGCAATGAAGGCAAGCGTGCTGAACACCTTAACCATCCTGGTTACCTGTCAGATGCAAACCTAAGGCACCCTTTATTCTTATCCAATCATTGGTATAAATGACAAAAGTGGATCCAATACTGATCCCTGTTGGAACCCTGCTGGTCATAGGCATCCAGTCCAAAAAAAAACCCTCCACCATCAACTGTTGTTTCTTACCATAAAGCCAATTTTGTATCCAATTGGCAACCTTAACCTGAATCACATGTGATCTAACTTTACTAATTAGTCTACCATGCGGAACCTAGTCAAAGGCTTTACTAAAGTCCAAGTAAACAAGTCTACCACTCTGTTCTCATCAATCTTTTTGGTTACTTCATTAAAACAAACTCAATCAAGTTTGAGAAACACAACTTTCTGCACACAAAACCACGCTGACTATCCCTGATCAATTCTTGCCTCTACAAATGCGTGTAAATCCAATCTTTCAGAATCTCCTCCAACAAGTTACCCACCACCAAGTTGATAGTTTCTGGGCTTCTCCTTACAGCTCTCACATGGGGGGCTGTGAAAGCTTCAGGAACACCAATGCCAGACAAGACTCTGCCAGGTCAGCTGGATCTCATAAAACATGAGTTCCTTGATAGGGGCTGTTAAGCTGGTCCAACTAGGGAGCCCTGGCTGATGGCTAAAGAGAGGGGTGTTGGAGATTCTGTCACTCTGAAAGCTCACCCTGAGGAAGCAGTATGAAAATGAAGGATTCCTCATGTGTAAATAAAGGCTTTCACAAATGATGTTCCCATATCTTTCCATCTTTTGCTTTTCCCTCCTCTTTCACTGTATTCTAGTTCATGTTTCATTTAGTTTTATTTATTTACTTTTTGACTCATGTAATTGTTCGCCCATCATCAGACCTGGATCACAATTCCCAACTTCTCATTTGTTACCCTATCACACTGGCCAATTCTTGGTCTCTTTATTATGGTCCACCTCATCTCAACAAAAAGCCTTGGATGACTAATTGTGAAAGCACATATTGACAACCTAATAGGTTATGGCATCTTGAAAAACACGATTAGCTGACAAATCATCCATGTTCTAGGAACACAGGAGAATAGGAGCAAGAATACACCTTTCAATCCCCCTCGACCCGGTCTCTAAATATTCTTTTAAGAAGTTCCAATGTGAACACTTTGAAAAATAGTTTAGTTGATACATGCAACAGATGATGTGTCATGGAGACCAAACAGGCCTTTATTCCTGATTTACATTTGAATTAGCCAATCTTTGAAGTGCACTGGAGAGAGGGGCACCATGGCTGTCAGTGAATAGAAACATCAGCTCTTTGTCACCATCCAGAACCTCCACCTGACTCAGAATTTTCTTTGGCTGTGAGAAACAATATAATTGAATATTCTGCAAACACTACAATGGCTAATTTTTTAAATCAAGGATGGACAGTTAGTTCAGGGATGTTTATGCCCAAGCAATCATCACCAGGAAGGAAGTACAGCAGTGGCAGAAAACTGGAGGTGGTAATGGCTTCTCTTCATCTCTTCAAAAGGAGACATTAACTCCTTTCTTGGTTATAATTCCACTATTTTGAGTGACCATCTTGAATGTCACTAAAATACCCATTCTTCACTTGAGAGAAGTGACAAATGTCAGTAAAATACTAGAACTGTCCATGTTCAAATGTAGCAAGAACTCAGGAAAATCCAGGCTTGAACTGATAAGTGAAAAAGTAATAGGTGCGCCATACAAGTGCCAAGCAATGACCTTTCAAAAACATTTCCAAGACATTTCAAAAAGCAGAGAATTTCACCATAGCCTCTTGACATTTAATGGAAATACCATTGCAGAATCCCCCACTATCAACATCAGCGACCAGACTTTGAAATGATCTAGCCTTATAAGAATAGGTCAGAGGTTAGGAGTACTACTGTGAGTAACACACCTAACTACCCAAAGTCTGTTCCACCATCTACAAGGTACAAGTCAGGAGTGTGATAGAATTCTCTCTGTTTACTTGGATGAGTGCAGCTGCAACAACACTCAAGAAACTTGACACCATCTAGGACAAAACAACCTACTTGATCAACACCTCAACCATAAACATTTGCCTCCTCCATTACTGGTACATAGTAGTTAAGACTTAACAAACAATCCAAGTCTTTTTCAATATATAATTTCAGTTACATCACACTATAAACTTTTGCTATAAGTTCTGTGTCTTACAATCTTATACTCCCCAATCACCTGATGAAGGAGCAGTGCTCCGAAGGCTAATGCTTCCAAACAAACCTGTTGGACTATAACCTGGTGTTGCGTGATCTACAAGGTGCACTACAGTAACTTACCCAGGCTCCATGGACAGCACCTTCTAAACCCACAACCACTATAATCTAAAAGGCAGCAGGTACAAAGAAACATCTCTCCAAGTCACTCACCATCCTGACCTGGAAATATGTAATTCCTTCAATGTTGCTAAGTAAAACCCTGGAATTCCTTTTGTAACATCATTATGGGTTTGCCTGTACTAAATGGATTGCAGCAGTTCAGAAGGCAGCTCACCACAACTGTACAAGGGCAACTACAGATGCAGGTAGTTGTCCAATAATGCTTGTTCATTAAACACGATTTGCTTATAATGTGATTGTGAATTGCCAACTACGGCGTTATAGGAGAACTACCAGTAGTCAATAAATACTGGTGCATCCAGCGACAAACATTTCCCACGAACAAATGAAGAAAAAGCTAAGTCAGCATTCAGGATTCTGTATCCTTCATCATTTCTTCCTTACTGATATCCATGCATGTTTATTCTGGTCCCTTGATAATAGTTGGTAGGCAGAATGAAGATAGGTAACTATGGTAAAATTTTAAAAAGCCGTGGAGGATCAGAGACCCAGCAAATCTTTAGGGGAGGCCACACAAATTGAAAAAGGTGTGAAAAGGCAACATGAGATCTTTGGCTTTACTGATAAAAGCATGGAGCAGTAAGAATGATACTTGGTCTTCTAAACTTCAGGGGTAGTTATGACAGATCATAAAAATTAGAATTGTTTTCTCTAGAATTTAGAAGGTCATGGGTGATCTGACTCAACTCTTCAAGGTATTAACAGGAAAAGGCAAGGTAGATAGATGCGCTTTTGTTAAGCAAAAATATTGAGGGATATGGGTCAAAGGCAGTAATGGAGTAATGGGCTCAATTAGAGTCATAAGAGTTATACAGCAGGAAAACAGATCCTTTGGTCCAACTTGTTTATGCCGACCAGATATCCTAAACTGATCTAGTCCCATTTGCTAGCATTTAGCCCATATCCCTTTAAACCCTTCCTATCCATCCTATTTATGTACGCATCCAGATGCCTTTTAAATGTTGTAATTGTACTGGCTCCACCACTTCCTCTGGCAGTTTGTCCCACACACCAGAACCACCTTCTTGAAAATGTTGTCCCTCAGGTCCCTTTTAAATCTTTCCTCTCTCACCTTAAACCTATGCCTTCTAGCACTCCCCTACCCTGGGGAAATGACCTTGGCTATTCACCCTATCCATGCCTCTCATGAATTCATAAACTCTTATAAGATCACTCCTCAGCTTCTGTTGCTCCAGTAAAAAAATGTCCTAGCCAGTTCAGCCTCTCCCTACAGTTTAAACCCTCCAAACCTGGCCATATCTCAGTAAATCTTTTCTGAACCCTTTCAAGTTTAACATAATCTTTTCTATAGCAGGGAAACCAGAATTATACGCAGTATTCCAAAAGTAGCCTGACCAATGCTCTGTACAGCCGCAACATGACATCCCAACTGCTATACTCAAGGCATTGACCAATGAAGGCAAGCATGCCAAATGCCTTCTTCACCACCCTGTCTACCTGCGACTCCATTTTAAAGGAACTATGCACCTACACCCTGAGATCTTTTTGTTTGGCAACACTCCTCAGTGCCCTACCATTAAGTGTATAATGCCCTTGGTTGCCTTATCAAAATCGAACACCTCACATTTATATGAATTAAACACCATCTGCCACTCCTTGGCCCACTGGCCCATCTGATCAAGGTCCCATTGTACTCTGATATAACTTTCTTCACTGTCCACTACATCAGTAATTTTGGTGTCATCTGCAAATTTACTAACCCTACCTCTTGTATTCATACCCAAATCATTTATGTGAATGACAAAAAGCAATGACCCCAGCACCAGTCCTTGAGGCAAACCACTGATCACAGGCCTCCCATCCGAAAAACAACCCTCTGTCTCGTACCTTCAAGCCAATTTTGTATTCAATTGGCTAGCTCCCTCTGTATTCAACGTGATCTAACCTTACTAACCAGTCTACCACGTCGAACTTGTCGAATGCCTTACTGAAGTCCACACAGACAACGTCCACACAAAAAACTCAACTAAGTTAGTTTAGACATGTTTCTCACACACAAAGCCATGTTGACTCTCCTTAATCAGTCCTTGCCTTTCCAAATGCATGCAAATCCTGGCTCTCAGAAACCCCTCCAACAACTTACCCACCACTGATGTCAAGCTCACTGGTCTATAGTTCCCTGGCTATTCTTTGCCACCTTTTTAAAATAATGGCACTGCATTAGTCAATCTCCAATCCTCCAGCACCTCACCTCTGGCTACTGATGATACAAATACCTAAGGAGAAAATGAGGACTGCAGATGCTGGAGATCGAAGTCAAGAGTGTGGCGCTGGAAAAGCACAGCAGATCAGGCAACATCTCAGCAGCAGGAGAATCGAATGGCTTATGCCTGAAACATTGATTCTCCTGCTCCTCAGATGCTGCCTGATCTGTTGTGCGTTTCCAGCGCCACACTCTTGACCACAAATATCTTAGCAAGAGGCTCAGCAATCAGTACCCTAGCTCACACAAAGTTCTGGGATAGACCTGATCAGGTCCCAGGGATTTATCCACCTTTATGCATTCTAAGATGTTCAGCACTTCCTCTTCTGTAATATGGACACTTTTCAATATATCACTTTTTTTCCCCCAAGTTTTCCCTAGCTTCCACATCCTTCTCCACAGTAAATGCTGAAGCAAAATATTCACTTAGTATCTCACCTCGCTCTTGTGACTCCAGGCACAATGAGCCTTGTTGATCTTCAAGGTCCCAATTCTCTCCCTAGTTACTCATTTTCCTTTAATGTATTTGTAGAATCTTTTTGGATTCTTCTCAACCCTATTTGGCAAATAATTCTCACACCCCCTTTTTGCTCTCCTGATTTCCTATTTAAGTATGCTCCTACTGTCCTTGTAGTCCTCTGAGGATTCACTCAATCCCAGCTGTCTATACCGGACATAGGCCTCCTCCTTTTTCTTGACCAGAGCCTCAACTTAGACATTCAGCATTCCCTAAGTATATCAGCCTTGTCCTTCACACTAACAGGAACATACTGTCTCTGAATCTCAATTATCTCATTTTTAAAGGCCTCCCATACTCCAACTGTCCTTTACCTGCAAATAGCATCTCCCAATTAACTTGTTCTTGCCTCATACCATCAAAATTGGTCCTACTCCAGTTTAGAATTTTAACTTATAGATCAGTTTATCCTTTTTCATAACTGTTTAAAACTAACAGAATTATGACCACTGGCCCCAAAGTGCTCCCCCACTGAAGCCTCAGTCATTTGCCCTGCCTTATTTCCCAACAGAAGGTCAGGTTTTGCTTTTTCTCTAATAGGTACATTCACATATTGAATAAGAAAATTTTCTTATATACACTTCAGAAATTCCTCTCTATCCAAACCCTTAATACTATGGCAGTCTCAGTCTATGTTTGAAAATTTAAAATTCCCTCCCATTACAAACCTATTATTCGTACAAATAGCTGACATCTCCTTACACATTTGCTTCTCAAATTCCTGCTGACTACTGGTGGGCCTACAATTCCAACAAGGTGATCATCACTGTCCTATTCCTCAGTTCCACCAATATAACTTTACTGGATATTCTCCCAGGAATATCCTCCCCAAGTACAGATGCAACATATCTGTGATATTAAACAAAGATATCACAGATGAGAGTGAAAAAAAGATTTGCTGTAATAGTATCAGGGATGAAGAAATTCAATTTAGGAAAAAGTTCGAAATGCTGGGACTGTTGTGCATTAGCCATGGCATAGCAGGTAGCAGGTTCAAGTCCTAGTGCAGGACTTGGTCACAAAAATTATGGCCTGTGCAGTACTGAAAGAGTGCTACATTGATGAACATGCTATCTTTTGGTGTAGATGTTAAACCAGTGCCCACCTGTCTGCTTAGATGGAAGTAGAATGCAATCCAGGAAAGTATGAGGGAATGCATTTAGAGATGGCAAACAAGGCAAGGGAAAATGCAATAAATAGTATGATATTGAGAAGTGTAGAGGAACAGAAGGAAATTGCAATGCATAATCACAAATCCCCAAAGGCAACAGGACAGGTTTATTCATAAGCATACTGATACTTTGTTTTATAAGCTGTAACATAGAACGTGAATAGCATTGTGAATTATATAAAAGGCTAGTTAGGACCCAGCTGATGTATTGCATAGTTTTAGTTACTGCACTACAGAAAGGATGTAATCCCAGAGAGGTGCAGAATAGATTGCTTGGACTGGAGAATCTTAGCTACTGAGAAAAGTTGGAATTTTGGTTTGGAACAGAGAGACTGAGGGGAGATTTAATTAAAGCATACTAAATAATGAGAGGCCTGGATAGAACAGAAGGAAGAAACTATTTCCCTTAGTAGACAGGTCATTAACCAGAGAGCACAGAATAAACTAAGTGGTAGAAAGATTACAAGGACATTGAGAAGATCTTTTTTCACCTAATCCGGCACTCACTGCCTGAAAGTGTTAGAAGCAAAGCACCTTACTGCATTTGGAAAATATACTTTGATAAGCAATGCTGTAACTGACAGGGTGAGAGACTAAGAACTAGAATGTGAGGGTCAGGCTGTATTGCTCTTTTTGGTTGGTACTGACACAGTGGCTTCAATGACTACCTGCAATACCATGAATGTTCAGCATTTTATGAAATTGTAGTTAATTTTCTCTTTATTAACAGGAGAGACTGAAATACCAATGGTCATCAGCCTGATCATTGTTCCAATTTCATAACAGATGAAATCTGGGACTTTCCCGCCTTCCATTATTTAACTGCTCACTGCATTAATCAGTTATGCTACTGGGGCAAAATGAAACTTTAATAAAAGTAATGTGTAATTAAGAAGAAGATGTTCAGATAATGTAAGTCAACATGTCCCATTTAATAAATGCCGAAGTAGTCATCCTGTGAGTTTTTAATTATTTCCTATTCACATCTTTTGTCCACCAACTCTGAATATTAATCTTTGATGCTTCCCTGCAATTACACATTATACTCCTCATAGCCTGTACAGTGTAGACAACAGTTAGTTTAAAACCATTTCTACATGAATACTGATTAAACATTTCAAAATTGCCCTTTCAACCCATGAACTTGCTGTACACTACCAGAGAGAGTAATCCTTACTGCAAAACAGCTCAGTGATTAATAGCTTGGCTGATAAGTCAGTGAGTAAATCTCATGATACGTCACTGGGGTTGTTGGTGTGTCAGCCATGGTTCATTTGGCAGCACATTCTCCTCTCAGCGAAGATTTCTGGGTTTAAGCTTCATTGACACTCCAAAGTAAAGTGGAAGGATAACTGAACCAAAAACAGAAGTTGCTGGAGAAACTCAATAAGTGTGGTAGCATCTGTAGGAAGAAAACTGAATTAATGTTTTGAGTGCAGTGGCTCTTCATCAGATGGTGCCAGACCTGCTGAGTTTCTCCAGCAATTTCTTTTTTTGTTTCAGATTCCAGCACCCACAGTTTTTTTAGAAAAATTATTATGGAAGGATTACTACAAGGTTTATAGGTGCGGGTTTTTGGATAAAATGCTAATCTCAGGCCATATCTGAACAAGTGAAAGTTGATGTTCCCATGATTTTCCTGGGTCCGTGCAACATTTCTCTTTTAGTCAACACTAAAATGGATTCTCTGGTCAGTTATCGGATCTGCTGCTTGTTCACAAATTAATTGTAGCTATATTTCAAAGACCTTCCATTTATAAGGTTCCATGCACAACATCAGACTTCTTCACAACTTTCCATAACCAAAGAAGCATTTATTTGCAAGTTAATCACTATACCAAAACAGTGAACTGGTGCACAGCAGGGCTCCACCACACAGCAATGAGATAAACTACCACATAATCTGCAATTGTAATGTTAGTTGAGAGATGTATATTACCTAGGATGCCAGGAAAACACACTTATGCCACAGCATTGTTTACATCCTCTCAGAGCAGCCTGGATCTCAGTTTATTGCCTCACTGAAACACATCTACATGCCATGAACGACACTGATGCCTGAAGAAATATCAGGATCTCAACCTTTGCAGTGGAATTTGAAAACATGATGTGAGTTGGACACAAAAGAAATTCAAAGACTGGTAAAGTGTTTTGGGACATCGAGGAAGTGAAATGTGAAGTATTTTATGGGGCAGCATGGTGACTCAGTGGTCAGCACTGCTGCCTCAAGCTGGGTTCAATTTCAGCCTTAGATGATTGTCTGTGTGGAATTTGTATATTCTTCACATAGCTGTGTGGGTTTTCACTGGATGCTTCAGTTTCCCCTCACAGTCCAAAGATGTGCAGATTAGGTGATTGGATGTGCTGAAATTGTCTATAATATTCAGCGATGTGCAGGGTAGGTTGATTAGTGTTGGTAGATGTTGGGTTATGGGGATACAGTAGGGGGCTGGGTCTGGGGGCAGACTCAATGGACCCAACAGCCTCCTTCCGCACTGTAAAGGTTCTATGGTTCTATATAAACGCATGTTCTTTCTTGCTGAGTTATACAAAAGTGTCCCATGGTGGGTGTTTGTTGAATTGGCTTAGCTGTGTGCTAAATGCAGCCTGTCAAATTCACTGTCTGGGCAGATTTGCCTAAGGGCTTTTGCCCGAAATGTCGATTTCGAAGCTCCTTGGATGCTGCCTGAACTGCTGTGCTCTTCCAGCACCACTAATCCAGAATCTGGTTTCTAACATCTGCAGTCATTGTTTTTACCACCTAAATATGCCTAACAGCAAAGACAAAGAATAGCATCTGGATGGGGTTGCTGAATGTTCACTTGCATCTATAGAATCATAACCCAGCACCAGTCAGTTCCTCCAAAAGAAGAAAAAACCTTTATCGAGGATTAAGGTCTTCTAAAAGACTGGCTCACATCAAAACATGCTGAAATTTAGGAGTAGGACATTTATCACAGCAAATGAAAATAATCGAGAGAAAATGTGGGCTAAAATGGATTGTAATGAAAACAGAACAATAGCTAGGCAGGAGAATATTACAGGACATCAATGGTAGTATAAATAGTACAGTTGGTCCTTGTGCCCTATAGAACCAGGCCAAAAGCAATTCAAATGATACTGAGACTGCAATTTAACTCTTTATGGAAATACTACATAATTAATGGATCATAGTCAAACAAACTCTCTGCTCACCATTTCTCTAGAAATATTTTTGGAACACAGGAATGCTCACTGAGCTATAAACATGATCACAGCCAAATACATACGGCCATTGCTGATTCAGGAACTACACCTGAAACTCCTGTATCTCTACAGATTCCGACAGCTCTGCTAAGAGTTTCCAACATACTCTATTTTTGTTTGATTATTCCCAGAATCTGCTTGTTTGGGGATGATGACTTCTCTTGTTTAACATTCTCTTACTTACATGTGTAAAATAAACTGAATGAATCAATTCCACAATCAGTATAGCAAATCAGAGCTCTGGAGTCCTGCCACGTCCAGTTGTGAAAACTAACTAGAAGAGGAGAAGCCACCATAAATATCCCCAAACTCAGTGATGGAGGAGTGCAACACAAATGACATTACAACATCTTCAGCCTGAATATCCTCAAGTATCCTGCACTGGATACTGCAAAGACTTTGGACCCTGACAACATCCAAACTATAGTACAGAGGACTCTCCAGCCAAAGTTAGCTGCATTCCTAATGAAGATGTTCCAATATAACTTCAATACTGGGATCTCCACAATAATGTGGAAAATCACCCAGATTGCCCTGTTCACAAAAAAAGACAGCATAAATCCAAACCAACCAATTAGCAACCCATCGGTGTATTCTTGGCCATCAGTAAAGTGATGGAAAGCATTGCTGACAGTACTACCAAGCAGCACATACTCAGCAAGAACCTGATCACTGATGCTAAGTTTGGGTTTCGTCAAGGCTATACAGCTCCGCATCACATCACAAACTTTGTTCCAACATGGACAAACGATCTTCTTTTTGTATTATTTCATGGGATGTAGACATTGCTGGCAAGGTTCAGTATTTACTTCCCAAATATAATTTTGTTGGACTGAGTTGTTGGGGAATTTCAGATAGCAGTGAATGGTCAACCATACTGCTGTGAATCTGGAGTTTCATGCAGACCAGACTGAGCAAGAATGACAGATTGCTAATGAATCGGATAGGTTTTTATGACAAACAACAATAGTTGTTATGCCCGTCATTACTGGGATTAATTTTCAATTCATATTTTTATTAGTCAATTAAATTTGAATTTCTACTAGTTGCCATGGAGAACTCAAGGTGAGGTGAGAATGACCGTCCTTGTCATCAAGCATTTGACCATCTAAATTTACCCTATATTCCCTTCTCCCTTGTCTGGCTTCCTCTTAAATGCATCCGTACTACTCACTTCAATCATTTCCTGTAGTACTGAGTTCCACATTCTTACCACTCTGAGTGGAGTAGTTCTCTTATTGGATTTCTTGGTGACTATTTTATACTGATGATCTCGAGTTATGTTTTGACCCATAAGGAAAACATTCTCCCTGTATGCACCCTCTCAAAACCTTTCATAATTTTTAAAGGCCTTTGATACTAAACACCTCAGCCTTTTATTTCCTAAGCAAGAAAAAACCCAGCTTGTCAATCCTTTCATATACATCCTTCTACTGTACATCCTCTTTACAATGTCAACGAGAACTGTATGCAGTACTGTTAAATGTCCTCCCAACAAGGTTTGGAACAGGTTTAGCATCACCTCACTACTTTCAATTATATCCCTTAGAAATAAAACCTAGTGGTTGTTTTGCTTTTTCTAAATTATCTTGCTGATCTGTGACACAATGTTTTAGTGATTTGTGTATTTGCACTCAAAGATCTCATTGTTCCTTTATGTCCATCTAGACTTCCACTTTCCACGTGATGTGACCTCATTTTTTGTACCAAAACATAAAACCTCACTCTGCAAAGACAAGTCACTGTAGTTGAAACATTAACCCGGTTTTTCTCTCCGCAGGTGTTGCCAGACCTGCTGAGTTTCTCCAGCACATTCTGTTTTTGTTACCTCACACATATCTTGAACTTAATTTGATAAACATTTTGCCTTATTCGGCAAGGTAATTTAATCTGCTTGTAATTAGTTGCCATTCTCCTTTGTATTGACCATTCTACTTAATTGGTGTCATCTGCAAATTTAGAAAAAATTTATTTTTGATTCCATAGTTCACAATGTTAATGTAAATTGCGGTGGTTCCAGTACTGATCCTCATGGAACACTACTTCCCACCATCCGAAAGTATTCTTCACTATCATTCTCTGTCTTCAGTCTTGAAGCCAGCTAATAATTCATTCTGACATCTGTCCCCCAATTCAACACTCTCTGGCCATATTCATTAGTCTGTTACAGGCACCTTATTAAACGGCCTTTTGAAAATTCAGATAAACTACATCTGCTGCATAAACACAGTCTCTGTTACCACTTCAAAAAATCTCAATAAGCTCACTTTAGCAAGATTCTCTCTTTTGAAATCTATGTAGGCATTTCATTAATACGTTTCCTACTTCTAGACCTTCTATTTTATCCTTGAACAGGGACTATCTTACTTTACCAATGGTATTAAGTTGATTGGTATATAATTTCCTGGACATGCTCTGCACTCCCCCCAACCAGTTAGGTATACTGGCTATGTGCACCACATCTATTTCTAATACATTATTCAATATGAGTAGCAATACCTCTAATTCTTCCCTAGATTCTTTTAGAATATGTAGATCCAACCCATCTGGATCAGAGGTTCTGTCTTCTTTGAATATTTTCAGTTTATTCAATCAATAACATCCCAAATTTTTAATTGCACTTATCTCATTATTCAAATCATTCAATTTTATTTCTGCCTGTTATATGCCCCCCACTCTTTGACTTTAAACTCCAGCATCTGCAGTCCTCACTTTCTCTGTTAAATCTGCCTGGTAAATTACTTAATATTTCTTCTATCAGTACCTGTGATATTATCCTGTCAGCTCCTAAATGGTCCTACTCCCAATACAGCTTCATTTATTTGTATTATGTTCCTATAAAACATTTTACTATTTTGCGTTATGTTCCTTAATTTCATTGCTCGCCTTTACCATTTTTTTGGCACCTCTTCTACCTTTTGATATTTTGTCTTATTAGGTGGTCCTTTGCTGGTTTAATACTCAATGTTTCTTAACCCTCAGGTGTGTCTTTATTCACCTAGCTGGACCTATTAATGCTTAGTTTTAGTCTTTTCTTGTTGTGGAATATGAGTTCTATTTTTGTCTTGGCACATCCCTTTTTAGTACGATCATGTTAACCTGTGGCACTGGAAAAGCATAGCAGGTTAGGCAGTATCCAAAAAGCAGGGAAGTCGATGTTTCCGGCATAAGACATTTGTCTGGAATGGCTGATGAAGGGCTTCATCATTCTTGATGAAGACTTATGGTCGAAACGTCAACACCCCTGCTCTTCGGATGCTGCCTGACCTGCTGTGCTTTTCCAGCGCTACACCTTTTGACTTTCAGGATGTGCAGTCCTCACTTTCTCCCTTCATGTTAACTTGAATGAGCTACTAGTATCTACAGCTACTTAATTCTACGTAAAATTAAAAAAATTAAAATCTTTCATGTCAAAAACAAAATCCACAAGATTCATCCCATGACTGGTGCATTTTTATGAAGGTAGCCCCCAGGATTTTTCTTGTTACCATTTATGAATGAGGTAAATGCTAGAAACTGTACCATAGATAACCACAAGCAGCTCAGGGTAAAAGGTAGGCTTTGACACATAATTTAGAAAGTGATCATGTAGGCACACTGTTCTAACTAAGGTGCACATGAATATAACTGACATCACATTATGACAAACGCTGCTCAACACGCAGTGGGCAATATACCCTCTTCCTACATGAGAAAATATTTGACATATTCAAATTCCATTCTGCACACAGGGTACCCTCTTCCTCTACCTTACCCTCTATTTACAGGAGAAAATAATTTGACAAATGGAAATTATTTGCTTTAAGGAAAACAGACAAACCTTTTGGTGCACCTCGATTGTGATAATTTTCGCGGGGAGGTGGGAGGTGGGCGTGGAGACGGATAGGGATGTAGAAAGATCACAAAATTTGCACTTGGGTACAAAATGATCTGGAACGTTCAGAAATCAATCATGGAGTCAATAAGGTAGAGAGGCAGCCATGAAAGCTGACTGACACTCAGAAACTTGCTTGGCCACAGGAAGATGTTCACTCCACCACCCACATACAAGTTCCCACAGAAACAGGAGATAGAGAGGCCTGTGAAGGGAGTGGGAGATAGAGACACAGTCAGATCGGGGGGGGGGGGGGGTGAAGGATGGGTTGTGACCCGAGCCCAGTGCAAGGCCCCATTGTTTGCCCGGTTGGAAATAACCGCAGACCCTTCACTCTCACTGGGGCTGAGAGAGGCTGCTGACACGACAAGCTCACACTCACAAAGACACGATCAAAAACACACACACACACTCACTCACTCACTCGCCAGTTACCATTTAGCTCCCGTTCGTCGGCCCGCGGACATCGCTTGGTCACGTGGTTCCTGCCGAACCAGCATTCCAGGCCGCCAGGGGCCGTGCGTGCCCCCGCACGTACGGGCGACGCCGTGCACGCATCGCCAGTGCTCCCGCCCGCCAAACGACCGCACTTGGTGGGTGCGCGCACGTACGGAGAGGCGGGGTCTCGCGGGGCTCCGAACTGGGCCTGCGCGGCGGGCTGGCGTCGTTGGCGGGAAACGGGCGGACAGCAATTTTGCTGTCGGCGACCGGGGAATGTCTTGTGTAATTATTAGAAAGATGGTTAGGATTATGTTATGATTGTTTATTACTGTAGCGGCGGGATTAACTATTCTGCAGCTTAGGAGAGGCGCGAGGCGGTGACTTTTCCTTATGATGGTTGTCAAAGCGCAGTGTTGATGCTTCGTATTATATAGAGTCATAGAGATGTACAGCATGGAAACAGACCCTTCGGTCCAACCTGTCCATGCTGACCAGATATCCCAACCCAATCTAGTCCCACCTGCCAGCACCCGGCCCATATCCCTCCAAACCCTTCCTATTCATATACCCATC
>NC_057749.1:20796393-20820994 GCF_004010195.1 Chiloscyllium plagiosum
CAGCATTCCCTATACGTACCAGCCTTCCCTTTCACCCTGACAGGAATAAACTTTCTCTGGATTCTCGTTATCTCATTTCTGAAGGCTTCCCATTTTCCAGCCGTCCCTTTACCTGCGATCATCTGCCTCCAATCAGCTTTTGAAAAGTTTTGCCTAATACCGTCAAAATTGGCCTTTCTCCAATTTAGAACTTCAACTTTTAGATCTGGTCTATCCTTTTCCATCACAAATGGAAATGAATTCTATTTAAAACGAATAGAATTATGGTCACTGGCCCCAAAGTGCCCCCCCCACTGACACCTCAGTCATCTGCCCTGCCTTATTTCCCACGAGTAGGTCAAGTTTTGCTCCTTCTCTAGTGGGTACATCCACATACTGAATCTGAAAATTGTCTTGTACACACTTAAGAAATTCCTCTCCATCTAAACTTTTAACACTATGGCAGTCCCAGTCTATGTTTGAAAAGTTAAAATCCCCTACCATAACTACCAGATTATTCTTACAGATAGCTGAGATCTCCTTAGAAGTTTGTTTCTCAATTTCCCTCTGACTATTAGGGGGTCTATAATACAATCCCAGTAAGGTTATCACCCCTTTCTTATTTCTCAGTTCCATCCAAATAACTTCCCTGGATGTATTTCCAGGAATATTCTCCCTCAGCACAGCTGTAATGCTCTCCCTTATCAAAAATGCCTCTCCCCCTCCTCTCTTGGCTCCCTTTCTTCCTGTAGCATTTGTATCCTGGAACATTAAGCTGCCAGTCCTGCCCATCCCTGAGCCATGTTTCTGTAATTGCTATGATATCCCAGTCCCATGTTCCTAACCATGCCCTGAGTTCATCTGCCTTCCCTGTTAGGCCCCTTGCATTGAAATAAATGCAGTTTAATTTATTTGTCCTACCTTGTCCCTGCCTGCCCTGAGTGTTTGACTCATTTCTCTTCTCAACTGTACCCGTCTCAGATCGATCTCTTTCCTTACTATCTCCCTTGGTCCCACCCCCCCCACCTTACTAGTTTAAATCCTCCCGAGCATTTTGAGCAAATTTCCCTGCCAGTATATTCGTTCCCATCCAATTTAGGTGCAATCTGTCCTTCTTGTACAGGTCACTTCTACCCCAAAAGAGATTCAATGATCCAGAAATGTGAACTCTTCTCTCCTGCAGCCTTGATCCTGGCACCAGGGAGGCAACACATCATTCTGCTTTTTCTCTGCTGGCCACAGAAATGTCTGTCTGTTCCTCGGACGACAGAATCTCCTAACACAATTGACCTCTTGGAAGCCGACGTACCCCTCGTTGCATTAGAGCCAGTCTCAAAACCAGAAACTTGGCTGTTCGTACTATGTTCCCTTGAGAATCCATCACCCGCTACATTGTACAAAACAGCATACCTGTTTGAAACGGGTATATCCACAAAAGACTCCTGCCCTAGGTGCCAACCTCTCTTACCCTTCCTGGAGTTAACCCATCTATGTGACTGTATCTGAGACTTTCCCCCCTTCCTATAACTGCCATCCGTCACATACTGTTGCTGTTGCAAGTTCCTCATCGCTTCTAACTGGCTCTCCAACTGATCCATTTGATCTGATAAGATTCGTGTCCAACAGCATTTATGGCAGATATAATCCGCAGTAACCCTTAAACTCTCTTTAAACTCCCACATCTGACAAGAAGTACATCTCACTGCAAAGGCCATTTTTGTTCCGTCACAATCCACAGACCCAGAAAATAACACCGTCTTATTCGTCTACAAAACACTGCACCAGGTCAAATTAATAGTTATGGCTTATATTTTAAGTTTAATCAAGAGACTTATCTCCAAAAAACATATAATCGAGAAGTAACCCATTGTACTCACTACTGCAACCTTACTATTGGACAGACTGAAAACAACGATTAACTTATCTGATTCTGCGTTGTGAACTTCGCCAAACAGGTTCCTCCAAGATTAGTTGTGAAATTCACTGTTTGTTAATTTTCCCAGATGCACTCTGATGTCCAACGATACATGAATTCAAAATCTACACGTTTATCCTACCTGAATAGCCATTGGAATGTTTCAGGTAATCGTTTCTTTCTCCTGCTATAATTCTGCGACTCAATAATATATTGTCATTCTCGCACTGAATGTTACGGCACAAAATGAAGCCATTCAGCCCAGAGTTTATACTGTCTTCCTTACATGAGCACTACATTCACCCGACATTCATCCATTAACTTTCTCTTTACAATATTTCACTAATGAAAGCCACTATTCAATCTGTGACCACAAGCTGTGCATGCCCAATCCTAACCAGCTGTTGCATTAAAAAATAATTCTTCTTTCTTTGTGGTGTTATTGTTTTAGGTGCTAAATTTGTAGATTGCTCCTGGTTCAGGTTGTCATCACATGACAGTCACTTTGTTGCAGCACCCTGAACCAATGTGCCTAAAGTTCACTCTGTAATGGGTGCATTAGTTTTAGTAGTAAAGAAGCCCACAGGAAAAAAGAAACATGTTCCTCATTCCTGCTGCACATAGATAACACAGAATCAATACATGACGAGTAGATGTGATTGTCTATTTAGAAAAAGCTTGCAGACCAAGGTAAGAAGCAACTAACAAAATACAACAGCTTTCTAGAAGTTCACACATAACACAAAGCCAAAGACGATAACGTTTTACCAAAAACAAAAAACCTCTGAGTTGGTTAGGTTTCTGCAGGCAACTAGTTGAGTCAGAACTGTGTTATTTGAAGTTTTTAAGGGCAGTTAGGTATCATCTCTGCAGAACAAAGAAAACTTATGTACAAGTTCACACATAAGAAATACAGAGCAATTGGAAACAGTATGGAGTGAACAGTATAAATTTTACATGAAAAATAGAAAACTCTCTCCAAATGCTAATGACACATAGCTAGACAAAAACCACAGCAAAAAACAGATTACCTGTACACAGCAAATACTGCAACTGCTTATTTAACCTCTTACAAAAGGAAATCAGAAAGCTAGTTATCAAATCCCCCAGCAGGAACTGCAAGACCAGTTGTCCTGTGCTCGTTCAAACTTTCTAAACAACAAATGCAGCTATGTTTATAGTCTAAGAAATTGGAAACCAGATTAGCACGACTTGGAAATGCTGATCGCCGTTAGAAACAAACATTTACACAGAATAAATACTTCTGACTTATCCGAAGAGGGCTATAAAGATCCCATAATGTTTTATAGAAGATCAGCTTTGTGTAAGAATAAAGTGTAGAATTCGTAGCCTAGAATCTGTCATACAGGCAACAGCCATAGGGATCAATAGACCAGTTTGTCAGTAGATATCATAGTTAATAATAACAAAAGTGATTTTTCAGAGACTGTTTGGTTGGATAATAGAATTAGTGATTGCTTCAGCACCTATTAAAGCATTCCAAAAAAGCCTCTTAAAAATGGCACAGCATTAGTACCATGTTAGAAGATGGTAAAACCACTGTAGCTGGACTACAGCGCCTGCAAATATGACATGCAGCCAACAGTATTGGCACTCTAGCCAGGATGTAAAATCTAAGCAAGCTGTGCGACAAGTATGATCTGTCACATTCACAGTGAAGCCGTCTTGCACTACAAGATCTGTGCAGGATATGCAGTATAAAGGACCTTGGGCTCACCTGTGCAAAAATTCTGGTTGCAAAGAAGCAGCCAGGAACTACAACAGGGCACAACCAAGCAAAAGATATGTGCAGAAGAATGATAACAACAGCAGCAAGTAGTGCAGTAGAGATCATTCACATAAATTGATGCACAAAGTTCAAAGCAAGGAAGACCCAAGTGAAGGTTCACAGTTAAACAACTTACATCAGAAGCTGGAAAGATTTTCCACATTGTGAATGTAACAATCGTCTGAATGAAGTTAGGCAATTAGAATCTGTTGTCATAGAGAAAATCATTTGCCCAAGGAAAGCTGGTAAAAAGATGCTTAAACCATGATTGACAAATGAACTTGTGCAAATATTTCACCAGTCCAAATTCTGAGGGGATGGACCTGTAACGTTGGAATTCAATGGTATCACTAAAATCTGCGAAATTACTTGCAAACAATGGGTCACCCATCCCTTCCATTGATTCATTGCTGTAGTTGAAATGTGTTGTCAATTGGACATGGAAATCACAAATATTTTATCTTATAGATACTAGCAGACCAGCAGTAGCAGGATTATCAGTATGTATGGATCTTGACACTGACTATCCATAAGGTTACCAAGATACTCATGACAGTAGGAGAAATCAATAATACTCTCATTGGGTCAATTCAAAATTTACAAACATTTTACCCAGTAAGGTTCATTGTTTTAGTAATTGTCAGATTTTAATTTGTTCATGGGGTGTGGTTATGGTTATGTTGTCGCTGGCTAGGCAAGCATTTATTGCTTGTTGATCATCCTAATTAAGAGTCAACTCCATGGCCGTGGGAGTGGAGTCATATGCAGGCTAGACAAGGTAAGGATGGCACATTTCTTTCCCTAAATAACATTAATGAGCCAGGTGGGTTTTTATGATAATCAACAGTGGTTAGATGGTCACGATTAGCTTATCTCTTGATTCCAGGTTTCATTCAAATTAAATTTGACTATCTGCCGGATTTGAATCTGTGGTCCCAAAACATTTGACTGTGGTTCTAGAATACTAGTCCATTAACACTACCTTCCCTTGCACCTCAGGGAAAATGTAATTTTATCAGTCAATGCTCTGAAAGTACCCATTATATACACCATCACTTAGACATCTCAGATATGCAGAACAAGTTACCAAACCCAGACAAAGATGCAGAAGTTCAACTGGATTCATAAGTAAAAAGCATGGACATGAAGGTGGAAGATGTACTCAATGTTTGTCACTTCAGTCAATGTAACTGTGATCAACTTTGATCAGAAACAGCTAATGACTAAAGACTGAAGACACTGTAGAAAATAATTGGATAGCTGAGGGCCCTTGTGGGGTGCAGGAATAGTTACCTGTCTTTGGGCCAGGAGATGGAAATGTGTTGCTGGAAAAGCGCAGCAGGTCAGGCAGCATCTAGGGAACAGGAGAATCTACGTTTCGGGCATTAGCCCTTCTTCAGGAAACGTCGATTCTCCTGTTCCCTAGATGCTGCCTGACCTGCTGCGCTTTTCCAGCAACATATTTCCATCTCTGATCTCCAGCATCTGCAGACCTCACTTTCTCCTCAAAGATTTGGGCCAGGAGGCCTTGAATAAAGTTCCACATGCACCAGGGATGTTTAATACCAATTCTGTGCACGTTGATTAGAAGATAACTAGGAGGATGTCTGACTGGAGGGATCTTGAGGCGCAATACTAGTGAATTCAGAAGGTCTGGGTTTAAGTCCCACCTACTTCAATGGTGTGGCATAAAATGTCTGAATAGATTGATCAAAATATCTAACAGCATGTTTGGATATGATTAAAAAAGATGCTAGGCACACTCAGATGTTTTCACTCTTACAGAGATGAGCTCAGTATCTTGAGAAGTGTGATTTTTTTCTAAGAAAACAAGTGCTTGAAACTCTGCTAGAACATTGTCACATCAACACCAAAGACAGACATTGAATACATCTTCCACCTTCATGTTCATGCTTTTTACTTATGAATCCAGTTGAACTTCTGCATCTTTGGGTTTGGTAACTTGTTCTGCATATCTGAGATGTCTAAATGGTGGTGTACTAAATGGGTACATTCAGAGCATTGACTGATAAAATTACATTTTCCCTGAGGTGCAAGGGAAGGTAGTGTTAATGGACTAGTATTCTAGAACCACAGTCAAATGTTTTGGGACCACAGATTCAAATCCGGCAGACGAGACAGCTGGCATCTGATACGATCCAGTAGTCAAAGATAAGCAATGACGTTGAAAAGCTACTTAAGATGTGCAAAGCACGACAGAGCTACCAGCCACATAAATATGAAGAACCTCTATACCCGAAGAGGATTCCTCAAGTTTCTTGGTTCAAACCTGTCATTGATCTAGGTACTGTAAATTATTCTTTTACCTTTATCTCTAACTTATTGCAAATTTCTGATTGTCAGACAGGTGAAGACCTCTTCAAGCGCATTTCATGGCAGACACATAAAGTGCCATATTCAGTCTGTTTAGTGCACTTGAATAAATAATTTCAAACAGTGGGCTCCAGTATATGGGGCAGAGCTTCCAGGCCAAATGGGGTGTGAATCAGGGGGCATCCTCACCACATTACCCAGATCAAATAGTCTGGATAAGCAAATGGTTTGTACTGTTAAATAATTAATCCTGAAATATATTGTGACAAAACAAGTTTTTTTTTGTTGTTATGTTTATACTTCTGAGCCGCACCTCTGTGTAAGGTTACCATCGCCAACAAAGATCAAGACAAATGAGATAATCTTGCCAAGCCACCACATCCAAATTCCTATAGATGCAGCATAGACTTCTTCACAATGAGAGATGAAGAAGATGGTGAATGATCAGCTTGCAAGTGCAAAATTATCAAAATTAGGACAAGAGGTTAGAGTCATACACCCTGCATAGCAACCTTGGAGTTACAAAATCACAACCAATAGAGAAATGTTGAGGAACAGAAGCAAACTAAGGCAAGTTTTTAATACACCAATTAGACATTGAAGAACACACTTGTATAATGGGAGTATAACATAATACCTAATCAACAATCAACACAGAATGCACCTGCAAATCAAGAGCAGCCAAGGCTGAATCTACATCTCCAGAAGGGTATACCGTAACAAGTTCTGAAACAGTTGTTAAGCCACTGAAGTGATATGTGGACTATTACACTTCTGTGTTCAGACAGAGTCATAGAGATGTACAACACAAAAACAGCCCCTTCGGTCCAACCAGATATTCTAACTTAATCTCATCCCATTTGCCAGCACTTGGCCCATATTCCTCTAAACCCTTCCTATTCATAAACCCATTCAAATGCTTTTTAAATGCTGCAATTGTACCAGCCTCCACTACTTCCTCTGACAGCAATCCATGTGGAAGTCAGTACTGCAGAGGCTGAAGATTAGAGTCAAGATTAGAGTGGTGTTGGAAAAGCACAACAGGTCAGGCAGCATCCGAGGAGCAGGAAAATCGACATTTCCAGCAAAAGCCCTTCATCAATAATGAGGCTGGGAGTCTCAGAGGTGGAGATACAAATGGGAGGGGGTTGGGACCTGGAAGAAGGTAGCTGAGAGTGCAGTAGGTAGATGGAGGTGGGAGTAAAGGTGGTAGGTCAGAGAGGAGGGTGGAGTGGATAGGTGGGAAGGAAGATTGACAGCTGGGACAAGTCATGAGGATGGTGCTGAGCTGGAAGGTTGAAACTGGGATAAAGTGGGGGGAGGAGAAATCATGAAACTGGTGAAGTCCACATTGATGCCATGGGGTTGAAGGTTCCTGAGGCGGAAATGAGGCATTCTTCCTCCAGGCGTTGTGTGGTGAGGGAGTGGCAATGGAGGAGGCCCAGGACCTGCATGTCCTTGGCAGAGTAGGAGGGGGAGTTGAAATGTTCAGCCACGGGACAGTGGGGTTGATTGGTGTGGGCGTCCTGGAGTTGTTCTCTAAAATGCTCTGTGAGAAGGCATCCAGTCTCCTCAGTGTAGAGGAGACCGCGTCGGGAGCAACAGATACAATAAATGACATGTATGGAAGTGCAGGTTAAACTTTGATGGATGAGGAAGGCCCCTTTGGGGCCTTGAATGGAGGTGAGGGGGGAGGTGTGGCAACAGGTTTTGCAATTCCTGAGGTGGCCGGGGAAGGTTCACTTGGAAGAGTGGGGCTGAGGGTGGAGGTGCGTTGGAGGGCATTGTCAACCATGTGGGAGGGGAAATTGCATTCTTTAAAGAAGGAGGCCATCTGGTGTGTTCTATGGTGGAACTGGTCCTCCTGGGAACAGATAAGGTGGAGGAATTGGGAATATGGGATAGCATTTTTGCAGGAGATAGAATGGGAGGAGGTGTAATCCAGGTAGCTGTGGGAGTCCGTGGGTTTGTAGAAAATGTCAGTGTTGAGTCGGTCATCATTGATGGAGATGGAGAGGTCCAGGAAGGAGAAGAACGTGTCAGATGGTCCAGGTGAATTTAAGGTCGGGGTGGAATGTGTTGGTGAAGTTGATGAACTGTTCCATCTCCTCGTGGGAACAGGAGGTAGTGCCAATGCAGTCATCAATGTAGCGGAGGAAAAGGTGGGGAGTGGTGCCAGTGTTACTCGGGAAGATGGACTGTTCTATGTAGCCGACAAAAAGATAAGCATAGTTGGGGTTCACGCGGATGCTCACCTTTCATTTGGAGGATGGGGGAGGATTCGAAGGAGAAATCTTTGAGGGTGAGGACCAGTTCAGCCAAACAAATAAGAGTGTCAGTGGAAGGGTACTGGTGGGGATGTCGGGAGAGGAAGAAACAGAGGGCTTGGAGGCCCTGTCATGGTGAATGGAAATGTAGAGGGACTGGATGTCCATAGTGAAGATTTGACATTGGGGGCCAGGAAAACAGAAGTCTTGGAGGAGGTGGAGGGCATGGGTGGTGTCCTGAACGTATGTGGGGAGTTCCTGGACCAGGGGGAATAAGACAATATCGAGATAGGTGGAGATGAATTTGGTGGGGCAGGAGCAGGTTGAGATGATGGGCCGGCAGAGGGAGTGGAGTGCTGCGCGTTGTGAGGGGGAAAGGTTGGATTGGGGGAGGAGGGTAGACAGGTTGAGGTGGTTAATGCCTCGGTGGCAGTTGGAAATAAAGAGGTCGAGGGCAGGTAACACTGGCACGGAGTGTCCAGGTGGATGGGCTTGTTGGAGGCAGGCGAAGGAGTCCTTGTAGAGTGGGCAGGAGTCTTGATGATGAAAGTAGGCTCAGTGATTGTCCTCAGTGAGGGGGAGGTCTGGGGCGATAGTGAAAACACGGCAAAGCTGGGAGCTAGGACCTGGTATTGGGCGGGAGTTGGGAGTGGGGGTGGAGACTGTAACTGAAGTGAGCATGGTAGAGGGAATGGGAGTGACGTCATTTGTGGAAGTAATGCTCACACTGGGTTCTGTGGGGGCGGGGATGGTGGCAGTGAGGGGGCGTGTCAGCAGTGTGTAGGTGAGTGGCGTCAGTTGGGGGCGGAACTGGTAGCGAAGACGGCAGTTGCAGGGGCGGAAGTGGCGGATAAACCTCCATGAGGTTATAGCTCAGCCTCCGATGCTCCAGGGAAAACAGCCCCAGCCTATTCAGCCTTTCCCTATAGCTGAGCCCATCGAACCCTGGCAACATCCTTGTAAATCTTTTTTGAACCCTTTCAAGTTTCATAACATCGCTCCAATAGAAAGGAGACCAGAATTGCATGCAATATTCCATAAGTGGCCTAACCAATGTCTTCTACAGCCACTATATGACCACGCAACTCCTGGTACTCAATACTCTGACCAATAAGGGAAAGCATATAAATGCCTTCCTCATATCCTATCTACATGCGACTCTACTTTCAAGGAACAGTGTATTTTATTATATTTGTAAGTTTTGCAATCCTTCTCCTATAAGTAATTGTGCTATCCCCAATGTTTATATGTTATCATCCTTAGCATACAAGATTTATCTTTCAAACACAACAGGCGTTGTATTGTTGCTTTAAGAATGGTGTTGATTTAAAAGCTTGATATGCAGTTAGGCAAAGGGCCAGGATGTCATTGTGTGACTAGAGGCCACAGTCACTGCATTACTGCACCTTGACTAAGGATAACCCACATAGCTTGCACATCCTGGATACAATAGGTAATTTCCCATGGCCACTCCACCTAATGTGCACATCTTTAGGACTAGGGAGGAAACTGCAGCATCTGGAGAAAACCCACACAGACACTGAGAATGTGCAAACTTCACACAGACAGTTATATGAGACTGAATCAAACGCAGGTCCTTGGCACTGTGAGGCAGCAATGCTAACCACTGAACCATGGTACCACCGTGTATCGTAAGGAATTGGCTATCTCTAGTTCTTTTGGTAATGTCTTCAAATCAGCATTCCATTTTAAAATGTATAAATAGATTGTCTGTTACGCCAGATTACATAAATCTTGACTCCTCCTTAATTGCTGTTCCCATGTGATTATTGGTGAGGGAAAATTCTGTTTTGGAAAAGAAGTATAATTGTTAATATTCATGAAAACATTACTTCTTTTGAAAGATTGGCAAGCTCTCTGAGTAGAACTTATTTTCAATAGACTGTAAGGGTAAGCTTCCTAACTATTTTGATATCACTCATGGAGTCCTGCAAGCTTAACCTTCTTGAATTTTCATTTGAGACAGAGATATCCTTAATTAAAATTTGAACCGCATGAAGATATACAACCATCGCTGGAAGGGAATAAAATTCATTCATCGTGGCTCAGTGGTTAGCACTTCTGCCTCACAGCACCAGAGACTCAGATTTGATTTTACCCTCACCCACAACATCCCATCCCATTTCATCATGGCATTCCCCCCTCCCCACCTAGCCTGCTCCTGCCCTGAATCCCTGACGTACCGTTAGCTGCTCTTGTACTCCTGGAACTTAGACCCTGGGAATGATTTGCAGTCCCTGCTCTGTCCAGTACAACCACTGGTGCAGAAGTCGCATTGCCTTGCAATGACCACTCCTTGCTGCATGAAATGACTGTCTTGTAGCCAGAGCGATGGTGTTACATTTGTAACTGACTCTGCAGGTGGCAAGAGAGAAACCACCATACTCCATATCCCCACCCAAACAACCTTAATTTGTGGCCTCAGTGTCTGTGCTTCCCTCTATATCTCTCTCCCTTTGTCTCTTCCTTTTCGGTTTCTCTTCCTAGTTCTCATTGATGTCTCTCTCTTGTGCTGTCTGTCTTTGACTCCAGGTCTATTTGTTGCTGTCGCCATCTCTCACTCCCTCCATCCTTTCCCTTTCTCTGCCTGACTTACTGCCTTTTATTCTTTCACTATCCCTGTCTCTGTTCCTCTGAATCCTTGAACAGGAAGGGTTTTGAGGGATATGGCTGGGTGCTGGTAGGTGAGACTAAATTGGAATGGGATATCTGGTCGGTATGGACGAGTTGGACCGAAGGGTCTGTTTCTGTGCTGGACATCTCTGTGACTCTGTGACTGTGTGGAGTTTGCACATTCTCCCTGTGTTTGTGTGGGTTTCCTCCAAGTGCTCTAGTTTCTTCCCTCAGTCCAAAGATGTGCAGCTTAAGTGGATTGGTCATTTGAAATGAAGGACTACAGTGATAGGTAAAGAGGTGGGTCTGTGTGGGATGCTCTTGAGAGGGTCAGTGTAAAACTTGATGAGCTGAATGGCCTGCTTCCACACTGTAGGGATTCTACAAAATCTTAATCTAATGATTCACATTAATCTTCCAAATTATTTTAACAAACTATTTAAATCCTACATATAATGTAAGCAAAGACTGATTTGACCTCATCACTGGTAACATCTTTCTTTAAGAGCACTGTTACAATGCTAATAATATAAGTAACAACAAAATTCATATTCATTAAAACAAACAGGGAACCATTTAATTTTTCAACAACCTCAATATCAGGAAAGAGCAAAAAAGGTATTTTTCCAATAGAAATTTGAAAAAAAAAACTGCATTGTAATATACTCCATAGGTGGAATTACTCCAGGTGATCGGGATCCCTCGTGTTTACCAGACAGATGGCAAGAAATTGTATCTTTTTATTTTTCTGTATTTTTGATTAGGAACTAAAATGGGAAAAGGAAACTTTTTTTAAAATAAAGGGCTGTTGAACAGGTTGTCGGACTTTTTAAAACATCTACCAGAATTACTGTAGGTGCACTGTTTAGTCAATGGGTTTGGGGAGGTTGCTATAGACAAGCTGCAGGCGGGAATGTGTATGAAGTGAGATTAGGCAGCAAAAAGTAGCTGATTGGTCTGTGGAGTGATGACCTGATACCAATGACAAAGGTCTTCTGTCTGCCAACAACAGCGAGTGGTAGTAGAAGGAAAATATTCTGCCTGGAAGTCAGTGGTGAGTGGTGTTCCACAGGGCTCTGTCCTTGGGCCTCTACTGTTTGTAATTTTTATTAATGACTTGGATGAGGGGATTGAAGGATGGGTCAGCAAGTTTGCAGACGACACAAAGGTTGGAGGTATAGAGGGCTGTTGTAGGCTGCAGTGGGACATTGACAGGATGCAGAGATGGGCTAAGAGATGGCGGATGGAGTTCAACCTGGATAAATGCAAGGTGATGCATTTTGGAAGGTCGAATTTGAAAGCTGAGTACAGGATTAAGGATAGGATTCTTGGCAGTGTGGAGGAACAGAGGGATCTTGGTGTGCAGGTACATAGATCCCTTAAAAGGGCCACCCAAGTGGACAGGGTTGTTAAGAAAGCATTTGGTGTTTTGGCTTTCATTAACAGGGGATTGAGTTTAAGAGTCATGAGATCTTATTGCAGCTCTATAAAACTTTGGTTAGATTGCACTTGGAATATTGCGTCCAGTTCTGGTCGCCCTATTATAGGAAAGATGTGGATGCTTTGGAGAGGGTTCAGAGGAGGTTTACCAGGATGCTGCCTGGACTGGGAGGCTTATCTTATGAAGAGACGTTGACTGAGCTCGGACTTTTTGCATTGGAGAAAAGGAGGAGGAGAGGGAACCTAATTGAGGTATACAAGATAATGAGAGGCATAGATAGAGTCGATAACCAGAGACTATTTCCCAGGGCAGAAATGACTAATACGAGGGGCCATAGTTTTAAGCTGGTTGGAGGAAAGTATAGAGGGGATGTCAGAGGCGGGTTCTTTACACAGAGAGTTGAGAGAGCATGGAATGCGTTGCCAGCAGCAGTTGTGGAAGCAAGGTCATTGGGGACATTTAAGAGACTATTGGACATGCATTTGGTCACAGAAATTTGAGGGTGCATGCATGAGGATCAGTGGTCGGCACAACATCGTGGGCTGAAGGGCCTGTTCTGTGCTGTTCTGTTCTATGTTCTATGTTCTATGTAACTATGTAAGTAGCTCCCAGGTAGCTGAACAGCTTGGGCACATGATTGAAATAGCCAGATGTCTTTGAACCTCCAGGAAGGGAGAGGCTATCTTTTCTCTGCAGTAAAAAGACCTGAACCCTAAAGAAAATCTGTTTATTTTTCATCACCCATTGCTGGAAACTATGGCTTTTAAAAAGCCAGACAAAGACTTTCTATGTTGCTCTGTGCCTCCTGCAAGCAAATGAAAGCACCTGGAGGTGAGAAATATAAGAGCAGCTGAAGGATCACCTCAGCAGACCCAGTGGACAGGGACCATTCAACTGCTTTACCAGTTTTCCTCCACACCCGCAGTAGCAGTTTTTTTTTGTGTGTCTATCTGCAATGCATGTAGGGGGAGCTTTATAAGATGGTTAGAGTTTTAACCAGTAGAGTTACATGTTGACAGTTCATAGTTGTTTGTCTGTAGCTAGAATTTATTTATTTTTAATAAATAATAATTATTAAGTACAGAAACCTAGTCATTGTTTTTTAGATGGGTAAAAAGGAAGTAAATTTGGGAATTTTTTGTACTTGTGTAATATCTTAAATATTTCTGTCAACTCTGGGAATGGTGGTCATTTATTTACAGCTTGCTACCTCAAAGAGGCATGAAACTCTGCTTTGTCTTTGAGGGGGAAGCTCCATTGTATTAAATGCCTATCAGATACTTGTGAGGCCATCTATTGGGGTAGCATGCTGTAAATAAAGGACCATCATTCCCAGAATAGACAGAAATCTTTAAGATTATATAAAAGTACAAAAAAAATCCCAAATTTACTTTCCTTTTTACCTATGTTAAAGAAAAGCACCGACTAGGTTTCTGTACTTAATGATTATTATTTATTGAAAGTAAATATATTCTAGCTATAGACAAACAACTATGAACTGTCAACATGTAACTCTACTGGTTAAAACTCTAACCATCTTATAAAGCTCCCCCTACATGCATTGCAGACAGACACATATACAAAAATTGCTACTGCGGGTGTGGAGGAAAACTGGTAAAGCAGTTGAATGGTCCCTGTCCACTGGGTCTGCTGAGGTGATCCTTCAGCTGCTCTTATATTTCTCACCTCCAGGTGCTTTCATTTGCTTGCAGGAGGCACAGAGCAACATAGAAAGTCTTTGTCTGGCTTTTTAAAAGCCATAGTTTCCAGCAATGGGTGATGAAAAATAAACAGATTTTCTTTAGGGTTCAGGTCTTTTTACTGCAGAGAAAAGATAGCCTCTCCCTTCCTGGAGGTTCAAAGACATCTGGCTATTTCATTCATGTTCCCAAGCTGTTCAGCTACCTGGGAGCTACTTAACATAGTTATTGGCAGACAGAAGACCTTTGTCATTGGTATCAGATCATCACTCCACAGACCCCAATCAGCTACTTTTTGCTGCCTAATCTCACTTCGTACACACTTACACTGAGGAACCTGGACCTCCAGTGAGGAATGATAGCAATTCTTTTTGGGATTCCTCTGGACTTAATCAGGCCGGGGCAGAAAGGTCGTGGGAATCCCCATCTGGCACATTTCCATCAGTTGGTCACTGTGGATAAGATTTGTACCAATAGCATGGTATGGTTGAGGTGAGTTTAAGACCTGCGTCTTTATCCTACCCATGATGGAGATCATGAAGCTGTGGTTCAGACTTGCTTTTGGGCAGTAATTTAAGAAGTGGTATTTATGTCCATGTTCGAAAATTAGTGTGCAATTGAAGCATTATGAAAGGTAGTATTGCTTCCATATGCACCATTTTATCTTAGATATATTAAATGATAAAACGCTTTGAACGTCCTTTAGTCTGAATTTCATATCAGGCCAATTTTAAGCTTAAACAGTTAAATCTGTCTATTGAAAAAAAAATTATAAACACTGACTTTTTTTAATAGAATATGTGTTGGTCAGTCACACTTCATGTAAGTAGCTTAAATTTAATGAAAAGAAGTAGTGGATGAATATCTACATTGTAATGTGATATACTGGATGCTGCCTGACCTGCTGTGCTGTTCCAGCAATAAAGTTTCAACTGAGGTGAGTTTAAGACCTGCGTCTTTATCCTACCCATGATGGAGATCATGAAGCTGTGGTTCAGACTTGCTTTTGGGCAGTAATTTAAGAAGTGGTATTTATGTCCATGTTCGAAAATTAGTGTGCAATTGAAGCATTATGAAAGGTAGTATTGCTTCCATATGCACCATTTTATCTTAGATATATTAAATGATAAAACGCTTTGAACGTCCTTTAGTCTGAATTTCATATCAGGCCAATTTTAAGCTTAAACAGTTAAATCTGTCTATTGAAAAAAAAATTATAAACACTGACTTTTTTTAATAGAATATGTGTTGGTCAGTCACACTTCATGTAAGTAGCTTAAATTTAATGAAAAGAAGTAGTGGATGAATATCTACATTGTAATGTGATATACTGGATGCTGCCTGACCTGCTGTGCTGTTCCAGCAATAAAGTTTCAACAATACTGGATATGGGGCAAACTAAATCTGTGCCAGGATTTGCAATTCTGTTGTTCTTATCTATGAACTAAAATTAAATAGTTTATGATTAATGTCCACAATTGCTAATTTAAATGTAAAATTTAGCTGGAAACGATTTAAAGTGAAATTCAAAGAAGCTCTCTACTTCTATTACTAGATGATAAAACATATCCTTTCACTTGCACTGGAAACATTTTTCATGCACACTCCAATAGTGGTGTACCCATTTAAATTAAACTGATCATTTTTGCACAAACATGACATTTCGCTGCATACTTGGAAGAGGAACTGATGCCTGCCACAAAAAAAAAACCTATTTATAGCTACCAAAGGCTTATACATGTTTTAATGTGCAAGTTAGTCTATTATGTGGGCCTCATTAACATAGTCCAAGTCAGATTCCCATCTGAACTCTCAAAGAGTGTTGGTTGGATGAGAGGATAGTATTAATGGTTAGTTAACTTTGGTGTGAAGTGAGTCGGCAGGGGAACCATGGTGGGATGGGGGTGGGGGGAAATGGAGGTCTGCAATTTTCTTACTATTTGTGCTTTTCGCTCAGAAGTAAACAAAATAATTAATTGCAATCATGTGAAAATTTTCTGAATCTAAGCTTTCGAGATAAATTGGAAACAGAAATGTTCCAAACAATAAACCTCGGAATTCTTGACTGTGTACATAACCCAGCAAACGCTCATTCAGACATTGTTCCACTTACGAGTGTGTGTGCTTTTTTAACCGTCCTATGTAAATGTTTTCTTCAACTTTTACAAAAAGTTCTCCAACAATTCTGTTTGAACATAATTAATGTTAAAAATAGTTTTAGATCTTGAAGCATTACCAAAGGCATACTAGAGTCAACCTGCATTGTCATTTCCTCAAATAAGCAACAGAAGCTGATAGTGGATAATATTCATCCTTTTTTTTTGATAGTTTGTTGTTGGACAGTTAATCAAGTCTACTCCTAATAATTGCTTCCATAATTTTACCTGGAATGGAACTAAGATTGTTTTGTCACTGTTTTGGAAAATGGGAATTGCATTTGCTTGTTTCCAGTTTCCTTGTCCAGGGTCATCTGCGGCTCAATGGATAAGACTGTCATCTCAGAGTTGGATGGTTGTGAATTCAAGACCCAGTCTAGAACTTGAGCACAAAAATGTAGGTTGAGGTTTGAGTGCAGCAAGTGGATGACATCAACATTGGCAGTGTTGCAGATAGTGAGGAGAATTGTAAAAGCATGTCAATTGTCCAATTCACTAATGTCCTTATGGAAGGAAATCTGCCATCTTTACCTGGTCTGGTCTAAGTGTGACTTCAGACCTGTAGCAATGTTGATGATTCTTAATTGCCCTCTAAGCAACTACAGATGGACAATAAATGCTGGCCTTGCCAGTATTGTCTACATCCTTTGAAGAAATAAAAAAATGCATTGTACTTTTATTTCAAAGACAATAAGATAACTGCGGTTTCCTAGATTACAACAATGACTACACTTAAGAAGTGTGATTGCATTTATTTCTTGCAGATTAGTTCTTGTTTTCTGCAAAAGAAATCATATGAAGCTTATCTTTCATTTTCTCAAAATAGTAATTAATCAGAATGCCAAGATTAGTCAGAAACAAACAAAAAGTGAAAAGGTGGCTGTAAATCTGCCAGCTAGGAACAGCCAGTTATGCATTCAAGCAGTGAATCAAGGATAAGTACTCTGAGTGCAGTCACTCAAGATATTATTTGAAAATCTATTCCATGCCATATGAATGCACGAGTTGAGGAAATTGAAAATAACATTTATAATTCCATGAAGAAATTACAAAATTGACAAGAACATGATTACACTAGCTTATAGAATAGCATTATCTATATTAAAGTGTATGAGGGCCATTTTCCATTTGTATCTCTGTTAGAAGCCTAAGCCGTTAAGATTATAATCTTCCTACAGCTGTTATTCCATCAATTGAAGAGATTTAACTCAACTTTAATCAAGTACCAATGCCTATAGTTCTCAGCATGTGTTACATGTTGGTACATGTATGAATTTCAACAGTTAAATGGTGAAGTTCAAATTGAAGCCCTAGGCTGCAACCATAATCATGAATGGGATTTTCAAATTACTATAAAATAAGCCACAAAATGCACCTTGTTGAAACAATGTTTTGACAATTTAATTATTGTCAAAGCTGCCTTTTATTATAAACAAGGCTGAATAAGGGAGAATTACAGAAATAAAGTACAATTTTAACCTAACTAGCCAGCCAGAAAGCTGATGGAATGGAGGTACAATGCTGGTATTCTATTTGGCATGTTAAGGTAAAGATGTGCGATTGAACAATGTGGAGAGGAACAGGAAATGAGAATGTTTGTGAAAGATTTACCTTAAAGGAAGAAAGAAAGCTTAATGAGAGAAGAAAATGTATTCACAGTGAAAATATTTGGAACTGTTTGTACAGTGAGACCCCCACCCCCACCCCGTAATGCTGCAATTTTCTGCTAGAACTACTTAACCAGTTTTCTACTGCAAAGCTGTCAAGTTGAGCTCCAACAACAGGCAGTAAGCTTGACACCATCAAGAACAAAGCAATCTTGTTGACTATCACCACATCCACAAGCAACCACTCTCTCCATCACTGATGCTCAGTAGCAGAAGTGTGTTTTATCTACAAGGTGTGCTGCAGAAATTTACCAAAGATCCTTTGACAGCACCTTCCATACTCACAACCATTTTCATCCAGAAGGATAAATGCACTAAATACATGGGAACACAACCATTTGCAAGTTCCCCACCAAGACACTCAGCACCCTGACTTGGAAATGTATTATCGTTCCATTACTGTCACTTGGTCAAAATCCTGGACTTCCTTTCCAAAGAGCATAGTGGGTCGACCAACAGCTCATAGATGCAATGGTAGAAGAAGGCAGCTCACCACCACCTTTTCAAGGACAATTAGGACCAGACAATAAATGCTGGCCAGCTAGCAATGCCCATGTCCCAAGAATAAATAAATAAAACAAGGTCCTGTGTCCCTCGTCCACACTCAATTCCATGAACATTTTCTGGGTGCAGCAAAATCCTGGGTCATATCATCCTGTTGTTCAAGATCCACTCGCTTACTGATAAATTCTAGAACGTGTATATGGTTTAATACTTTAATACGAAGTTTAATACTTTAAAACTCTGTTACTATCTTATAAAATAAAATACAGTGAATGCTTGAAGTCTGAAATAAAAACAAAGTGTTGGAGAAATTCAGTAGGTTTGGCAGCATCTGTGGAGAGAGAAACAGATAATGGTTTAAGTCCAATTTATTTCAGAACTGAAAGGGGCTAGAAAATTGTTGTTTTTATGCTATTGACAGAGAGAAGCAGAGCAAGTGGAACAGATAGTGAGAGTGCCCAGAGCAAAAGACAAAGGGTAAGCTAAATAAAATTTATGTCGGATTCAAACCTTGTTTCTATCTCCACAGATGCTACTTGACCTGCTGGGTTTCTCCCACATTTTCTCATAAAGGAAGTACTAACTTTTTTAGATTAGATTACTTACAGTAGTGGAAACAGGCCCTTCGGCCCAACAAGTCCACACTGCCCCGCCGAAGCGCAACCCACCCATACCCCTACATCTACCCCTTACCTAACACTACGGGCAATTTAGCATGGCCAATTCACCTGACCTGCACACCTTTGGACTGTGAGAGGAAACCGGAGCACCCGGAGGAAACCCACGCAGACACGGGGAGAATGTGCAAACTCCACACAATCAGTCGCCTGAGGCAGGAATTGAACCCAGGTCTCTGGCGCTGTGAGGCAGCAGTGCTAACCACTGTGCCACCGTGCCGCCCACCATCTTTTACTTATGTCTGGCACTCTAGATTATTTTAACTAGAAAGTGGCGATGTTCTATATTTGCCTTTGGTGGTCCCAGGCTAAAAGGATAGAGATAGAGTTTGAGTAACTATCCCTAGTTGTTATCTAGAACAGGATAAAAAGTTCCAGATGGTGTGGATGGTGGGTAGGTACAGGCTGTGCTGCTTCCTGCAGTTGACTAGCCTGAAGGAAGTTCTGAAATAAAGAATAGCCAGTTGGGGTAAGTGCAAGCTAAACCATTATTATTTTCATGTGAATCTCTCTCAGGAAAGGATAGGAGTTGAACATGAAAGAAAATAACTTAGGTGAGTTCTTTAGCCCAGTTGTACTTACCTTCTGATAATTTGGTGGAAAGAGTTAAAAATAGGAGAATGCACATAGAATGTTCTCTCCTTGAAGCCAATGGTCTAGGCTGACTATATTAAATCTGAAGTAAATTTATTTTAATCTTCAAAGATTTAACCCGAGATGAAATATAAATGGTAATGCTTTCCTTGTTCTCCAAATAAAAGTAAAAATTGGCCTTTGAGTGCTGAGAAAATTTGCAAATTTTGAGAGTTTAATTTGCAGTGGAACATGGTGTATATTTGAGTAAGAATAGACAAATATTAAGCTTCAGGGAAAATTAAGATCAGACTTGTCAATTTGAAATTAACCTCACTTTCCCCATAGTCAGTCCAGTGTTAAGACTGAGTCATAATATTCTCTCATCTTGAACCATTCGCTTATTTTTCTAGTTTCAACAGTTGCTGCTCAGACTTCCTGTTGCTGCAAGCATTTTAAACCAGAAGCCGAGAAATCTGCTTAAAGCATTTTGTGAGGATCTCCTCAAGCTAGCTTTTGTATCTTAGTATTAGGCCAAGCTGAAAGATGCACTTTCAAATGCTGATCAAATTAGCTGTAAATATTTAATGAAGTATGGAGATCAGCCTCATAGAATGAGTTCCTGATTGGGGCTGTTAATCTGATCCAGCTGAAAATATGTTGCTGGAAAAGGGCGATGGTATCTTGGGGGATGGGCGTTGGAAATGCGATAGGTATCCAATGCCCCTCCCCCAAGTCCCTCCTCCCTACCTTTTATCTTAGCCTGCTGGACACACTTTCCTCATTCCTGAAGAAGGGCTTATGCCCGAAACGTCGATTCTCCTGTTCCTTGGATGCTGCCTGACCTGCTGCGCTTTTCCAGCAACACATTTTCAGCTCTGATCTCCAGCATCTGCAGTCCTCACTTTCTCCTGTTAATCTGATCCAATCAAGGAGCCCTGGCTGACAGATATAAACAAGAGTGTTCGGTGTCCACCAACACCCTGGAGTTGTTCAGAGAGAGGTGGGCGCCGCAGGGAGTGGAGTGCATCATTTCTCCCTTCAACTCTATCTTGTTTTAGTCCCTACCCTCCCCTTCACTGTTTTGATCACACAGCACTGCCCTTTGATGTGAAGGGCAGTGTTTGTCACTGGCCACTCGGGTGTTTTCCTATCTTCCTGGTGGTGGAAATTGAATAAAGATTCGTGCACTTTGTGTCTTTCACTGTGTCTCACACCTGCACACACACACCATGGGTCCTGGGGAAAAACATAAGCACTACTGCAGTTAGGCGGTAGTGTGGAAGAAAAAGAAAAAAAATAAAAAGAAAAAAAATTAAACAAGAGTGTTATATTGGGTGTGGGCATTTGCACTCCTTTTTTGATTTTCTTAAAAATCTCCTCCTCTGCTTTTGGTTGCACTTCAGTCCCACGCTCCTGATCTTTGGGCATCCGGTACGGAGGAGGGAGGGCATGTCTGAAGACCTCCTCGTGGGTCTGCTCCTGGGCCTGACCAAAGTTGCCATCAACAGGTCCAGGCAGCGGGCCGTGGAGGGGGTCGTTAAGGCCGACTGCCTGCCCCTCTTCCGCGGTTACGCTAGAGCCCGGGTGTCCTTGGAGAAGGAGCACGCGGCGTCGACCAACACCCTGGAGTTGTTCAGGGAGAGATGGGCCCGAAGCTGAGTCTGAGGAACGGGGCCCGGTGTAAAAATGCCCCAGGAGAGGCGACTAGAAAAAGAGTAAGTCTATGTCTCAAACATAGAGAGAGATATAGTGAGTGTAACAAGGTCATAGAATAAGAGTTCCCTGACTGGGGCTGTTAACCTGTGTCCAGTCAGGGACCCCTGGCTGACAAAAATAAACAGGTGTCTCACCAACACCCTGGAGTTGTTCAGGGAGAGGTGGGCGCCGCAGGGAGTGGAGTGCATCATTTCTCCCTCCAATTCTATTTTGTTTTAGTCCCTACCCTCCCCTTCACTGTTTTGATCACACAGCACTGCCCTTTGATGTGAAGGGCAGTGTTTGTCACTGGCCACTCGGGTGTTTTCCTATCTTCCTGGTGGTGGAAATTGAATAAAGATTCGTGCACTTTGTGTCTTTCACTGTGTCTCACACCTACACACACACACCATGGGTGCTGGGGAAAAACATAAGCACTACCGCAGTTAGGCGGTAGTGTGGAAGAAAAATAAAAAAAAAAATAAACAAGAGTGTTTATATTGGGTGTGGGCATTTGCACTCCTTTTTTGATTTTCTTAAAAATCTCCTCCTCTGCTTTTGGTTGCACTTCAGTCCCACGCTCCTGATCTTTGGGCATCCGGTACGGAGGAGGGAGGGCATGCCTGAAAACCTCCTCGTGGGTCTGCTCCTGGGCCTGGCCAAACTGGCCATAAACAGGTCCAGGCAGCGGGCCGTGGAGGGGGTCGTTAGGGCCGACTGCCTGCCCCTCTTCTGCGGTTACGTTAGAGCCCGGGTGTCCTTGGAGAATGAGCACGCAGTGTCGACCAACACCCTGGAGTTGTTCAGGGAGAGGTGGGCGCCGCAGGGAGTGGAGTGCATTATTTCCCCCCTCCAACTCTATTTTGATTTAATCCATGCCCTCCCCTTCACTGTTTGATCACACAGCATTGCCATTTGATGTGAAGGGCACTACTTGTCACTGGCCACCTGGGCGTTTCCTTTTTTCTTGGTGGTGGAAATTTTGAATAAAGATTCGTGCACCTTGTGTCTTTCACTGTGTCTCACACCTGCACACACACACAACATGGGTGCTGGGGGAAAAAATAAACGCTACCGCAGTGGGGGTTTAAAAAAAAAACAAGAGTGTCAGAGGTTTGGTTCATTAGGAGAGCCATCTTGGAGAGAGCTGTATCTGTGTCAAGGACTGATGTAAGTGAAAGGTGACTTGGTTATTTCAGTGACAATAAGAGAAAACTACACTCCTGAAGGGATTTGCTTGCAATAGCTATCTTTGAGGTAAGCATTTCTGGCAGCATGCTATTATGTGGAAAGCTTGATTCGTTTAATCCTGCTGTCAACCTCTGAGCCCAGTATGTGAAAAGAAAGCATTATTTTGTCCGGGCAAATGAAAAGCAATGAATAATTCTCCTGACAGCTTGTGGATCTGCCATTTTTTGGTTATTAGGAGCCTAACTTGCCCTGAAGCACCAGATTCTAAACCTTTCAAGAGTTGATAGATTTAGTTAAGTAACATTAAGCTTGATGGGATGAGGTTGGTTGAGAAAGATTCACCTTGATTGGCTCAATACTTTTCAGTTGGAAAATGGCTGCATAAGTGAAGTCTTAATTAAATACCCAGATGTTTTTCAGGAAGGTCTAGGGATTATCTAAGGAGCCAAGGCCACATTGTATGTCAACCAGGAAATGATTCTACAAAGCACACCCAGTGCCATTTGCCTTATGGGCAGAAGTAGAGGCAAAAATAAGAAGGATGGAAAACTAAGAAATCATCAAACCAGTCCAGTTTATGGAATGGGCAGCACCAGTGGTACCGAACTAGATTGATTCACCTTTGTGGGATTTCAAGCAAACAGTAAACTGTTTTTTTCAGCTGAATAAATAGCCAATTCCTCGCATAGAGATTCATATGCATGGACCACAAACCCATGTCAAGTCTCAAGTAGACTTGACAAGGAAGTTTTGAGAATATTTATAGCTCAGGTTGTAAGCTTGCTCGCTGAGCTGGAAGATTCATTTTCAGACGTTTCATCATCATGCTAGGTAACATCATCAGTGAGTCTCTGGTGATGCGCTAGTGTTCTGTCCCGCTTTCTATTTATGTGTCTTAGTGTGTTAAGGTAGGTGATATCATTTCCAGTTCTTTTTCTCAGAAGTTGGTAAATGAGGTCCAAATATTGATGTGTTTACTGATGTTCTTCAGGTTTGAATGCCAGGTTTCTAGGAATTTCTGTGCGTGTCTCTTTTTAGCCTGTCCTAGAATGGATGTGTTGTCCCAGTCAAAGTGGTGTCCTTCTTTGTCTGTACGTAAGGTTACTAGTGATAGTGGGTCATGTCTTTTGGTGGTTAGTTGGTGTTTGTGTATCCTGGTGGCTAGTTTTGTCCGATGCAGTCTTTATTTTGACTGGCACAACACATCCATCCTAAAACAACGCATCCATCCTAAAACAGGTTAAGTAGAGAAACGCATGGGAATTCCTCAAGGCCTGGCATTCAAACCTGAACTCCATCAGCAAACACACTGATTTGGATCCCATTTACCAACCTCAGAGAAAAAGAACTGGAAATGATATCACCTACCTTAACACACTAAGACACATCAATAGAAAGCAGGACAGAACACCAATGCTTCACCCGAGGCTCGCTGATGATGTTACCTAGCATGGTGATAAAACATCTGAAAACAAGCCCTCCAGCTCAGCGAGCAAGCTTACAACCTGAGCTACAAATATTCTCAAAAATCCCTTGTCAAGTCTCCTTAAAGGGGACAAGGCACTACTACCCATTGCTTCAGGCCGCATTCATAAATGGGCTCTAATACTGTATAATTGCAAGTTGGAACACTGTCCAGGAGGCCAAGTAGCAAATGCAGATGATTGAGCCACCTCTCGCTGGCAGATACTCCACCGGTGATACTGCCACTGGAAGAATCTGTAATGGTTTTTAATTTTCTGGGCACACTTTCAGTCGCAGACTTTGGATGCAAAAAGATCTAGTCCTGGCAAAACTGAAACAGATGGTGGAGATAGGGGACACCAAAGGGCTATCACAACCAGAACCATTTTGGACCTGGAGAGACCAGATTGTGGTCAAAGATGGCATATTATATGGGGATTCTGGATTATTGGTGCTGGAAGAGCACAGCAGTTCAGGCAGCATCTGAGGAGAAGTAAAATTGATGTTTCGGGCAAAAGCCCTTCATCAGGAATACAGGTACAGAGTCTGAAGCATGGAGAGATAAGCTAGAAGAGGGTGGGGGTGGGGAGAAAGTAGCATAGAGTACAATAG
>NC_057749.1:20821311-20833917 GCF_004010195.1 Chiloscyllium plagiosum
CAGGGGAAAGTGCCAGGATGTAGGGTTGTAGGGAGGCATGGACCTGACCAGGTAGTCACGGAGGGAACGGTCTTTGCGGAAGGCGGAAAGGGGTGGGGAGGGAAATATATCCCTGGTGGTGGGGTCTTTTTGGAGATGGCGGAAATGTCGGCGGTTTGGTTTGGTTTGGTTTGATTTGGTTTATGCGAAGGTTGGTAGGGTGGAAGGTGAGCACCAGGGGCGTTCTGTCCTTGTTACAGTTGGAGGGGTGGGGTCCGAGGGCGGAGGTGCGGGATGTGGATGATATGCGTTGGAGGGCATCTTTAACTACGTGGGAAGGGAAATTGCGGTCTCTAAAGAAGGAGGCCATCTGGTGTGTTCTGTGGTGGGACTGGTCCTCCTGGGAGCAGATCCGGCGCAGGCGGAGGAATTGGGAATATAGGATGGCATTTTTGCAAGAGGTAGGGTGGGAAGAGGTGTAATCCAGGTAGCTGTGGGAGTCGGTGGGTTTGTAAAAAATGTCAGTGTCAAGTCAGCCATCATTAATGGAGATGGAGAGGTCCACCTATATATTATATGGGGAGCAAGGATGATTGTCCTGAGCAAAGGTCGCTGACAGATACTGGCTGAACTCCACTAGGATCATCCTGGGGTTTCCAAAATGAAGATGTTGGTGAGAAGTTATGTCTGGTAGCCAGGATTGGATGCAGACATAGCTGCATTGGTGGGACAGTTTCCAGATTCCCAACTAGGACAAAAATTATTGCCAACAGCTTCCCCTCACCTGTGGAAATGGCTGGTAAACTCTGGAGGCAATAGCATATCAACTATGCAGGTCCTTTCATAGGCTTAACATTCTTAGTCATTGTGGACGCCCACTCCATATGGTTGGACATGCATAGAGTTTGTTTGTCAAACACCGGGATGACGATAGAAAAAGTGCATGCATCGTTTACAAAATGTGAACTCCTGGAAGTGCTGGTCACAGATAACAGACCATCTTTTACCAGCAGGGAATTCTAGTATTTCATGCTATTCGACATGTAAGGACGGCTCCATACCATCCATCATCCAATGGTCTGGCAGAAAGAGTAGTCCAAACTTTTGAAGATAGGCTTAAAGAAACAGCCTACAGCTACATAAATCAAACTGTTCTAGTTCCTATTTCAATATAAGACCACCCCTTATGCAATTTCTGTGATAGCTCCAACAGAGTTGTTAATGGGGAGAAGACTCCACATCAGGTTAAATCTGATATTCCTGGACCTGGGGGGGGTGCAGGGAGGGGGAAATGGCATCAGGAAGGCCAATGCTGGACACAAGATTCCACTAAGTAAAAGAGACAATATACTTCAAGGACGAAGTTTGGTATAGAAACCACGGAAATGGCCCTGCATGGGCAAGAGACAAGGTTGGTGTGCGGTCAAGTCCAGTTATATATGAAGTTTGGATTGGTGTAACAGTCCTGAACAAGCATGTGGACCATATGAAATCTGCAGACACCAACTGAGTGGGAGCAAAATGTGCCCGGCTCCTCAACTGCATTTCAGACTGTTCTGGAACCCATGGTTTTCCTTCTTTGCCAAGCATTGATAATACCTTGGAATCTAATGGACATGGCAGGTTTCACCGCCTCAACAACGTTGCCGCCTAAGGAGCGGAATGAATTTCTTCTAAGATGCTCAGGGTACAAGAGGTGAGCTACTGTGCGTTATACACCACCCGTATCAGAGGCAAAGTTGGAGGAACCTGACCCAGAGTTATGTCAGCCCAGGAGGAGCTACAAAGAAAAACAACTGGCCTACCTCCCAGGAATTAGAGGGGGAGGGATGTAGTGATTGTAACAACGTCAGTCAGGTGGACCTCATAGAATATGAGTTCCCTGATTGGGGCTGTTAATCTGGTCCAATCAGGAAGCCCTGACTGAGAGATATAAACAGAAGTATCAGAGGTTCTGTTCACTCTGAGACTGGCTTGTCATGAACGCTCCATGTATAAATACAGAGTGAGTGATGGGATACTGGCCCCGTGGAGTTATTTCAAAGTGTCTGTCTAGCAATTAATGAATCTACTATAAATGCATGTTTGTAGTGTATGGAATACTCTTGCCAAGCTTTAATTGAAAACAGGCCAATATATCAGGGGACCCTTCAAATTCTGTGGTTTGGCCATGTAAGCTTATGTATGCGATCCTCCTCATTGTGCAAGGTTTGAGACTAACTTCATTAACTTTGCATGAAACTGAGGCTCCTAAATAAAACCGACAGTTTTCTTTCAGAAACAAAACACGAGAGCTGATAAAGTAATCAAGCCTGTATAGACTGCCAACATTATCTTTTTTTAGTTCTTGGAATGTGGGTGTTGCTGCAAACCCAGTTGTTATTGCTGTTCAGAAATGAGGATGAGCCACTATTATGACTTGCTGCCATCTATGTGGTTGACTTTTTTGCAGCAGTTTTGATACAATTGAGTGGTTAGTTCAGCCATTTGGATTAATCACACATAGATGAGCAGAGTTATCTCCTCAAGAGATAACTATTAGAGAACTAGATTATTCTTTTAAACAATAATCTAGCAGTTCCATGATTGTTATGATGACACTAGCATTCTAGTCCAGATTTATTAATTAATTGAATTTAAGTTCCTTTAGTTCCTTTAGGTTTTGATTCACATCACTGGATCATTACCCTGGACCTCTGGACTCCTATTTCAGTGCCACTGCCATTGTGTTACTGGCTCCCTGGATGATAGTGATGCTGTAATCGACCAGGACCTGTTGCTAAAATCTTGATGGCTTTAATTTTCAACTTGTTCTAATTGTTTTGCACCGCAACTGATTGCTTTGTGATATTTATTCAAATTTTAAAATGTAATTGTAACTGTTCCCTGTATTTAGAAAATGCTAGAAATAGTCAGTAGATCTGGTAGCATCTGTCAGGGAAGAAATAGAGTTAATGTCTCTGGTCAGTGATGTTGCATAAAAACAGATCACCTATCTGAAACATTGGGCAGAATCTTAAAGGGGTCTGAGCAATGTGGACTATAGCAAGATAAGCTGCAGATTCAGGTGAGAATTGGAGTACCTGTCTTGAGCACCTTGGGAGCACCTTGCTGCATCTTATGCTTTTGCTAAACAGTGAGGCAGGTTTCTTGCTAGGCAACTCTGAGTTGCCAATTAAGGGGGATTATAGTTTGTTAATCATTTTATTAAGGCTGCAGTTTGCCAAATTAATATTCAACTTCCAATCTTACCAAATGTGCCAAACCAGCTAGAAGTAGAGAATTCTTGACATGAAAGTCAGAACAGGTACCTGGTGACTTCAGCCCACCACTGACTGTGAGGATCTTCCACGCTCAACACTCGCAATCAATATTTCAGGGCGTGCTCCATTGATACCAGCCACATACACGTCCACAGAAATGGGCCTGCAGAATATCTCCAAGAACCCTCATGGCACATCTCCAGTCCACCTATAGGATCCTTCATTGCTTCAGTGCTGGAATGTCAACTAGCATTGCGATGCTGCTGCAAGGACACTGTGTGCTGAGAGACATGCACCCAGCTCTTGGAGCCGGCTGCATCTGTGGGACTTCCCTCGCTGTCATAGCACTTACTCACTCTGAGCCTACCTGGTTGCTCACAGTATCGCTCACTTGCCTTTTTGTGCTTTGCCTTTTCAGCCTGAGAGAGGCTCAGTACTGCTGTATTGCCTTGCTATTAAGCATAGATACAAAGCCAAGAAGCTTGTCAGGGTTTACATAAGCCTCAATCAATTCAAGAATGGTAGCCTTCTTTCAAGGTTCCTGGCAGAGTAAGTCAAGTGCAATATCTGATACCAGCCCTGGGACTTGGATATAATCAATCAACCACTCAGGGTGGTCAGAGTCATGATGCTGTCCACATGAGAGGTAAAGACCCAAATAACAGGCAGCCTGTCTTGAATCCTTCTGCCCTATTGTGGGCTATTTTCCTCCTGGAATGAGATGTAGGCAGATAAGAAAGGAGATGAAAGTAGCTGGCATTGCTATTACTTTTGGTGCAGGTAGGGAGGTGTCCAGAGCAAGTGAGTGAGACAACGCAGCGGGCGTGCAGGGTTAGTGGTATTGGCAGTTGGTATGGGTGATAAACTGAAGAAGTTGCAAACAATCATGAAAATGGTAGAGCATGAGCATTAGTGGGTGATTGGTACTATAGCAAAGATAGAATGAATCTGACTTAATCCAGTATGTGTCAGAGAGCAGAGAACTTCAGAGTATTAGTAGAATATGACTTATATTATGTTGGGTTTAGGACTGGGCATTAGAACTGAGGGCCATTAGTTGACTTTTGGTCAAGGAGAATCAAAGATTGATTTTGGCTTGGGAAACTCAGTTTGGAAGATTTTGAACAGTAAGAAGACCCGACTGAAGTCAGAAGAACAAAATACTTTCTCTCCTAGAGTGGAATATAGAACAATTCAGGGAATAGATTACATAGCAGGAAGCAGACCAGGAGTGGTTAGTTCGAAATCTGCAGATTGGTAAAAGACTGAGAAAGTATTAGCATTAGTTTTGTGAGTATTTATGTAAGAAGACTTCACAGTTCACAGGATAGAAACTGTGAAGAGCCAGTTAAGTTGAACTTAAAGATTTGAGTTAAGAGATTTAGATTTGTATAAATTTATGGTGTTCGGAAGTAGCCTGAAATGTTTGTTCTGCTGTGTGCTTTAAGATTTTTCTAAGCCATTTTTACATTTTGACAGCTTGGTTTTACATTTTCCTTTTGTGTAGTGAACTTCTGTTTTATTGTTAAAGAAAATCTGCAGTCTTGTGTGCTTATCTTTCAGTGAATGGCCAGCACGTTAAATTTTGTAAAATGATCTATCATTCTGGAATATGATTTGTCTAGTAGTTGCAGCAGCTGAAATCATAATACATACACTGTTAAATTAATGCAAGCCTCTGTTATGAGTAAATGTAGGGTGTGATGGATTCTCAGGGGAATGTGACACAAACAGCTCTAGTGCAATGAAGAGCACTTTGGGTTCCAAGAAATCGATTGTGTTTGGGGACTCTCTAGTCTGAGGCACAGACAGATATTTCTGTGGCCAGCAGTGAAAAATCAGAATGGTGTGTTGCCTCCCTGGTGCCAGGATCAAGGATGTCTCAGAGAGGGTGCAGAATGTTTTCAAAGAGGAGAGGGGCCAGCAGGAGATCATGGGTACACATTGGAATGAATGACATAGGAAGTGAAAAGGCTGAGATTCTGAACGGACAATACAGAGAGATGGCAGGAATTTAAAAAGGAGATCCTCAAGAGTCGTAATATCTGGATTACTCCCAGTGCTACGAGCAAGTGAGGGTAAGAATAAGAGGATAGAGTAGATGAATGCGTGGCTGAGGAGATGGTGCATGGGAGAAGGATTCACATTTTTGGATCATTGAAATCTTTTATTTCAATGCAAGAGGCATCACAGGGAAGTCAGATGAACTCAGGGCATCGCTTTGTGTGTGGGATATTATGTCTCACAAACTTGATTGAGTTTTTTGAAGAAGTAACAAAGAGGATTGATGAGGGCAGAGCAGTGGACATGATCTATATGGACTTCAGTAAGGCGTTTGACAAGGTTCCCCATGGAAGACTGGTTAGTAAGGTTAGATCTCATGGAATACAGGGAGAACTAGCCATTTGGATACAGAACTGGCTCCAAGGTAGAAGACGGGGGGGGTGGTGGAGGGTTGTTGTTCAGACTGGAGGCCTGTGACCAGTGGAGAGCCACAAGGATCGGTGCTGGGTCCTCTACTTTTCATCATTTATATAAATGTTTTTGATGTGAGCTTAAGAGGTATAGTTAATAAGTTTGCAGATGACACTAAATTGGAGGTGTAGTGGACAGTGAAGAAGATGACCTCAGATTACAACTGGATCTTGATCAGATGAGCCAATGGGCTAAGGAGTGGCAGATGGAGTTTTAGTTAGATAAACGCAAAGTGCTACATTTTGGGAAAGCAAATCTTAGCAGGACCTATACACTTAATGATAAGGACTTAGAGAGTGTTGCTGAACAAAGAGACCTTGGAGTGCAGGTTTGTAGCTCCTTGAAAGTGGAGTCGCAGGTAGATAGGATAGTGAAGAAGGCGTTTGGTATGCTTTCCTTTATTGGTCATAGTATTGAGTACAGGAGTTGGGAGATCATGTTGGGTCTGTACAGGACATTGGTTCGGCCACTTTTGCAATATTGTGTGCAAATCTGGTCTCTCTCCTATGTTGTAAAGGATGTTGTGAAACTTGAAAGGGTTTAGCAAAGATTTACAAGGATGCTGCCAGATGTGGAGGATTTGAGCTATAGGGAGAGGCTGAATAGGCTACGGCTGTTTTCCCTGGAGTGTCAGAGGCTGAGGGGTGATCTTATCAAGGGTTATAAAATCATGAGGGGCATGGATAGGATAAATAGACAATCTTTTCCCTGGGATGGGGGAGCCCAGAACTAGAGGGCATAGGTTTAGGTTGAGAGGGGAAAAATATGAAAGACACCTAAGGGGTAACGTTTTCATGCAGAGGGTGGTGCATGTGTGGAATGAGCTGCCAGAGGAAGTGGTGGAATCTTGTAGAATTGCAATATTTAAAAGGCATCTGGATGGGTATGAATAGGAAGAGTTTGGAGAGATATGGGCTGCATGCTGGCAGGTGGGACTAGATTGGGTTGGGATATCTGGTCGGCATGGATGAGTTGGACCGAAGGGTCTGTTTCCGTGCTGTACATCACTATGACTCTGTGACTTGGAGACATGGCTACTTTATTGAAGCACATTCACTGTGTTTTCCATGAAAGACTGCTAAAACATGGTGAAGAGATGACATTGACAACACGTACAAACCGTACAACACGTTCATCCCTTTTGACTGTTTACTGCTGATGAGCTGTTTAGCTTTCCGTCTGCACCAAACAGCAAGACTGGACAGAAGTACTGTCACCATATAAATTCTGAATGAGGCAACCAAGTGCGAAGAGGCAAGGTATAATGCTATGTACTTCCATGTAGGTACAAAATGAGTGAGCACTGAGAGATTAAGCAATAAAACCTCAAATGCACCCTGGGCAATTGCATGGATACGTTCTTGTCCCTGTGTGCGAAGTGTCCATGTCAGCAGCATTATAATAAAAGGTACTGCTCCAGAATGCAGCACTGAAGAAGAGAACTGTGTTCTAAGTGGATTGGAAATATGCTATGTTGTTATGGTGAGGCTGGTGCGTCTCCAGTGCCAACATCTGTCCAATATGGAGGGCCAAAGGAGCTAACAGCAAACTGGACTGGCCAGGTACCTACTCTGACCTTCATATTAGGAATTGTCACCATTTAGCTTCTACCATGCATTATGGGAGAAGAGGAGTCTGTACATCAATGAGGCGAGATTAGATACTAGATGTTTGATTAGATACGTAAATGCAAACAAATAAGCCTCTTGTCACTCAATAAGGAGATTTTCAATTCAGTATTCAAAACTTGATGCAGAATGGGATGATTCACTTGATATTGGAAAATTATTATTTCCAAAATTGCCATATTTTCCTAACTGATTTACCACTGCTCACATCCTTGGGGGCTGATAAATATCAGCTCTAAGTATCAATTCAGGAGAATTCTACGAAGTATTATTCTGTGAGCTTTTCTGCTCACCTGATTCTGAATGCACATGTCTATGATGCCATTCATGAATATCTTGCGCTTGCCACCAGAAGAAGTACAGACCCTGCCAAGATTTCCACCACTGCATCTATATTTAAAGCACAACACTGCACCAGAAGGGCAGTTGTGACGCAATGGTAGTACTCTTAATACTGGGCCAAGAGACCCAGATTCAAGGCCCATTTGCTCCAGAGGTGCAATATAGAGTAGTGGAAGGTGGAGTTTAGTTCAGATAAATGTGAGGTGCTGCATTTTGGAAAGGGAAATTCGGGCAGGATTAATGCTAAGATCCAGGGGAGTGTTGCTGAACAAAGAGATCTTGGACAGCAGGTTCACAGTTCCTTGCAGCTAGAGTCACAGGTAGATAGGATAGTGAAGCAGGCGATTGGGATAAGGAATTAGGCTATTCAGCCCATCGAGTCTCCTCCGCCATTCAGTCATGGCTGATACGCTTTTCAATCCCCATAACGCTTGATCCCCTTTACAATCAAGAACCTATCTATCTCTGTCTTAAATGTACTCAATGATCTGGCCTTCACAGCCTTCTGTGGCAGTGAGTTCCATAGATTCACCACTCTCTGGCTGAAGAAGTTTCTCCTTATCTCTGTTCTAAATGGTCTTCCCTTTTACTCTAAGGCGGTGCCCTCGGGTCCTAGTCTCTCCTATTAAGGGAAACATCTTCCCAACATCTACTCTGTACAGGCCACTCAGTATTCTGTATGTTTCAAGTAGATTCCCCCCACCCCGTCTCCCACTCATCCTTTGAAAACAAATACAGACCCAAAGTTCTCAAATGTTCCTCAAATGTTGAGATCTTCATTCTTGGGTCCATTCCTGTGAATCACCTCTGAATACATCCAGGGCTAATACATCGTTCCTGAGATATGGGGCCCAAAACTGTGTACAATACACCAAATATAGTCTGACCAGAATATATGCCTCTATTGCTCAGTGCATTGAGCAAAGGAGTTAAGAGGTCATGCTGCGGCTGTACAGGACGTAGGTTAGATCACTGTTGGAATTTTGGTTTCCCTCCTGTAGAAAGGATGTTGTGAAACTTGAAAGGGTTCAGGAAAGATTTATAAGAATGTTGCCAGGGTCAGAGGGTTTGAGCTATAGGGAGAGACTGAATAGACTGGGAATATTTCCCTTGGAGAGTAGGAGACTGAGGAGTGACCTTAGAAGTTTATAAAATTATGAGGGGTATGGATAGGGTAAATAGACAATGCCTTTTCCCCGGGGTGGGGATGTCCAAAACTAGAGGGCATGGGTTTAAAGTGAGAGGGGAAAGTTTTAAAAGCAACCTAAGGGGCAACATTTTCATGGAGAGGGTGGTGCATGTTTGGAATAAGTTGCCAGAGGAAGTTATGGAGGCTGGTACAATTACAACATTTAAAAGGCATCCAGATGGGTACGGGTGTCCCTGGCTATCCGAAAGTAGAGCATTCCTATGAAACCTTTTGTAAGCTGCAATGACGTAAAGCAAAGAAGCAATTGCCATTAATTTATATGGGAAACATTTTTGAGCATTTCCAGAACCTAAAAATAATCTACCAAATCATACCAAAAAGACATACAAACTTAAAATAATAGTAATGTATCAGGAATGATATGATAAATACATAGCCTATATAAAGTATAAATAAAGTATGTACAGTGTAGTTTCACAGTATCAGGAAGTGGTGGTAGTGATGATAGCATGTTAGGCTGAGTCATTGGAGGTTGGGGTGATGGGATGTACAGGAGACTAAGGTGTAGGAGAGAGAGGAAGAGGGTCATCTATTAACACTTCTGGGGAAGGCACTTGGCGGCGCCACTCTTGCTTCGCGCGCTTTCTTGTAAAAGCGAAAATCCTCTTTCAATTAGCGAAAATAGGCACTAATATAGGTCTTTTGTAAATACGAATTGGTGTAAAGCGAATGTTTGAAATGCGAACGTCCTATTCATATTCATACCCGTATATGAAGAGGAAGGGTTTAGAGGGATATGGGCCAAATGCAGGCAAATAGGACTAGATTTATTTAGGATATCTGGTTGCATAGACGAGTTAGACTGAAGGGTGTGTTTCTGTGCTGTATATCTCTTTGACTCCAAAATAGCAATAACCTCCATTGTTGCTCTTGTTTCATTGCCCACAATATTTGTTTTAATGGTTAATTATACAATTTAAACACTGCTCAGTACTGTGCACCACCTTTGAATGTCTTAAATGCATCAAAATCTTGGTGAAACCTCAAATTATTTCCATTTTCTTGTTCGATGAATTAAATGTTTCATACGTTACTGACACTTGTAATAATAACATCACTGTCACTCTTAGAGTTGGATTTATGTCACATTTTCACCTTGGAAGTCTTGTTTTAGCAATTGGCTTTGTTTCTTTATCACTTCTATTATGGAGGTGGAGGATGGCAAGTGATGTTTATTGCAAATGCCTAAATGTCCTGTAAAAATCCTGGTGATTGATTTTATATTTAGGTAACTTGTCAGGCCACATAAATGTCAACTAAGGTATGCTTCAGTGGTGTTACATGGATACCAAACCAGATATTTATGGCAGGTTCTTTCATGCAGAGAACCGTAAGACTATAATGATTTGCTGGGTTTTATAATCACCTAGCATATTTTTTAATAATTCCCATTTTCTAGCACCACCTATTAATTACATGTGAAATAACTTCTTAGAGGCTGATATCCCATCACCAAGTAACCGTTACTTACACATAAACAGTCCTTGACATTAGTGTTACCTCTTCAACCTCAGCTCCCAGAGTGCCATTATCTCTCCCACTCCCCTTTTTATCTTTCAGCCAGGGCTCCCTGACTGGACCAGATTAACAGCTCCAATCACAGAACTTATATTCTATGAAATCTAGCTGGCTGATCTCATTACAATCACTACCTGATTTATTGACTTGAGTTTCATAAGTTGCCACAGTGATAATTTTTACTTAGTTCGCTTTGAAAATCATGGGGAAATCCCAAATTGCAAGTTCCGGGATTTCTTCATGATGTTCAAAGATAACTACGGATAAATACCTGAGGGGTGGAGTCAGTCAGAGTGCACCTGAGGTGAATAGCAGCAGCAGGATAATTACCTGAAGAGTGTGATCAGTCAAAGTGACCCTGGGGGTAAACAGCAGGATAAATACCTGAGAGACAGGGTCAGTCAGAATGAACTGGGGGTGAATAGCAGCAGCAGAATAAATACCTGAGGACTGGGGTCATTCAGAGCAAACCTGGGGGTGAACAGCAGCAAGATAAATACCTAAGGAGTGGGGTCAGTCTGAGGTTGGGCATGAACGGCAACGCATGATAAATACCTGAGGAGTGGGGTCAGTCTGAGTGAACTTGGGCATGAACGGCAGCGCATGATAAATACCTGAGGAGTGGGGTCAGTCTGAGCGAACTTGGGCATGAACGGCAGCGCATGATTAATACCTGAGGAATGGGGTCAGTCTGAGCTTGGGCATGAACGGCAGCGCATGATAAATACCTGAGGAGTGGGGTCAGTCTGAGCGAACTTGGGCATGAACAGCAGCGCATGATTAATACCTGAGGAATGGGGTCAGTTAGATTGACACTGGGGGTGAACAGCAGGATAAATACCTGAGGAGCGGGTCGGTCAGAGTGACCCTAGGGGTGAACAGTAGGATAAATACCTGAGAGTGGGGTCAGTCAGAACTAACATGGAGTCGAATTTAATGGCAGAGCTCCGGAGGTGATGTCATGTCTTAAAAGGTGACCTAGGCTTGGATGCTCATGAACCAGGTTTACAAACTGGACAAACTTTGTTTTTGCTTGAATGTTTGCAGGCTATGCTGTACTGTTCTTTGTTCAAACCAACCACTTTTTAATGTTAAACTTCAGCTCATGATTTTTGAGTTACTTAATATTGATTTGAATGATTGAATTGAATTGAATTGAATATTTTATTGTCAATTGTGAAAAGTGTAATATATCGCCCTTCTCTGGAGCCATTTTGAATTACAGAAGATATAAAGACATAACTAAAAGTATAACTAAAATATAACTAAACTAGCTTGTCTAACCTCGCTCCATAACTCAGATCATTGAGTCCAGGCAACATCCTTGTAAATTTCTTTTGCACTCTTTCCAGTTTAACAACATCCTACCGAGAGCAAGGTGACCAAAACTGAACACAATACCCCAAGTGTGGCCTCACCAACATCCTGTGTAACTGCAACATAACTTCCCAACTTCTATACTCAGTGTCCTGACTGACAAAGGCCAGTGTGCCAAAAGCTTTCTTCACTGCCCTGTCTATTTGTGACTCCACTCTCAGAGAACTGTGAACCTGAACTCAAAGATCCTGCAGTTCTACTACACTCCTTAAGGCCCTACCACGTACCATAAAATTCCTACCTTGATTTGACTTTCTAAAATGCAAGACCTCACACTTAGCTATGCTAAACTCCATTTGCCATTTTTTGGCCCACTTCCCCGGGTCTTGCCACAATTTCTGATAACCTTTCTCATTGACAATGATACCGCCGGTTTTAGTGTCATCTGCAAACTTACTAATCATGCCTTGTACATTCTCATCCAAACAATTGATATAGATAAGCAATGGGCCCAGCACCGCTCCTGAGACACTTCACTAGTCAGAGGCCTCCAATCCAACAAGCATCCTTCCACTATTACACTCTGCTTCCTAGACTACACCTCCTCCCACCCTGCCCCCCGTAAAAACGCCATCCCATATTCCCAATTCCTTCATCTCCGCCGCATCTGCTCCCATGAGGACCAGTTCCAATACCGAACAACCCAGATGGCCTCTTTCTTCAAAGACCACAATTTCCCCCCAGACGTGGTCGATGATGCTCTCCACCGCATCTCCTCCACTTCCCGCTCCTTCACCCTTGAGCCCCGCTCCTCCAATCGCCACCAGGACAGAACCCCACTGGTCCTCACCTACCATCCTACCAACCTCCATAT
>NC_057749.1:20834098-20877444 GCF_004010195.1 Chiloscyllium plagiosum
AACTCCCCCTCCCACTCCACCAAGGACATGCAGGTCCTTGGACTCCTCCATCGCCAGACCATAGCAACACAACAGCTGGAGGAAGAGCGCCTCATCTTCCGCCTAGGAACCCTCCAACTACAAGGGATGAACTCAGACTTCTCCAGTTTCCTCATTTCCCCTCCCCCCCCTTTGTCTCAGTCCCAACCCTCGATCTCAGCACCACCTTCCTAACCTGCAATCTTCTTCCTAACCTCTCCACCCCCACCCCCACTCCGGCATATCACCTTCACCTTATCACCCTCACCCTAACCTCCTTCCATCTATCGCATTTCCAATGCCTCTCCCCAAGTCCCTCCTCCCTACCTTTTATCTTAGCCTGCTTGGCACACTTTCTTCATTCCTGAAGAAGGGCTCATGCCCGAAACGTCGATTCTTCTGCTCCTTGGATGCTGCCTGAACTGCTGCGCTTTTCCAGCAACATATTTTCAGCTCTGATCTCCAGCATCTGCAGTCCTCACTTTCTCCTAGCATCAAGTCAATTTTGTATCCAATTTGCCAGCTCGCTCTGGATTCCATGTGATCTCACCTTCCAGAGCAGCCTACCTGAAACCTTATCAAACGCCTCAGTGAAATCCATATGGACTACATCTACTGCCCTGCCCTCGTCAACCTTCCTGGTTACTTCATCAAAGAACTCTAACAAATTTCTGAGGCATGATCTCCCTTGCACAAAGCCATGCTGACTGCTCCTAGTCAAACCCTGTCTTTCCAAATGCATGTATATCTTATCTCTCAGAATCTTCTCAAGTAACGTACCCATCACAGATGTTAAGCTTTAATTCCCAGGCTTTTCTTTGCAGCCCTTCTTGAATAATGACACAACATTTGCTACCCACCAGTCTTCTGGGACCTCACCCGTGACCAATGATGATTAAAAAATATCAGCCAGGACCCTTGCAATTTCTTCTCTAGCCTGTTGCAGTGTTCTTGGATATATCTGGTCAGGACCAGGAGATTTATTCATCTTCATACATTCTAATATATCCAACACCTCCTCTACTGTGATATAGACTGTCCCTAAGATATCACCACTAACTTCCCAACTTCTCATGTCTTCATGTCTTTCTCCATGGTAAACACAGAAGATAAATATTCATTGATAACCTTGCCCATCTTCTGCGTTTCTACACATACATGTCCACTTTGGTCCGCGAGGGCCCTTATTCTCGCTCTCTAGTTATTCTTTTTCCTTTAGTATACTTAAAGTACCTCTTTGGATTCACCCTAATCTTCTCAGCCAAGGCTGTCTCATGCCCCTTTCGCCCTGATTTCCTTCTTCAGTAAACTCCTGTATTCCCTGTATACCTCCAGGGATTCCCTTGATCCCAGTCTCTAAAACGGTCTCCAGGCTGTCACTATAATGGGCTCTGGGCCCACAAAGGCCTCTCATTGCAGTCAATTCTAGGAGTCCCACTCCAGGACCATCATTACCCCTGCAACCGCCACTTTGCCTCCACTGCCAGGAGTACCACACTGGTACCACTGCGCCTTTGCCATTTAACCTCTGCTCCCATCACTACCAGGAGTATGATTTGGGCCTACCACATTGCTGCAGCTAAAACCCAACATATCCAATTCCAATACTGACCACAGATGCCAGCTTCTCTGTTGATGCCACCAAAAGAAGTAAAGAAGATAAAAAGGAAAGAGATAAAAGAAAAAGGATGCTTGATTTGTATTTTACTCTCCCTGCCCCATTTTTGAACTTAAAATGTCAGTTTTTTTGGTAAATCAACTTATTTCTGATAGTCAATAAATTTGAATTATTTAACTAAATATGAATTGAATTTGCAGTTTTGTTTTTGTATATTGGCAAGGAGGCTCATACTGTCTACCCTAGGGTTCATCTCCCCAAGTGGAAACATCCTCCCAGTATCCACCCCATCAGTCCCATCTGAATCTTATACATTTCAGTCAGGTCATGTCGTATTCTTCCAAATCCCAATGGGTAGAGATTATGACATTTCAAGTGCTCATCCAAGTAGTTCTTAAAGGTTGTGAGGTTTCCAAGGCAGTGCATTCCCACCATGCTCTGGATTTTTCTTCCTTAAATCCCTTCTAAACCTCCTGCCTTTCACCTTAATATTATTCCTCTTTATTATTGACTCTACAACAAAGGGAATCAGGTGCTTTCTATTCACTCTGTCCATACACTTCAATCTTATACACCTCAACATGGTCCAGGCTCAGCCTTCGCTGAGCTATCATGTCTGTGTGGAGTTTGCACATTCTTCCCATGTCTGCGTGGATTTCTTCCAGGTGCTCCAGTGTCCTCCTACAGTCCAAAGATGTGCAGGTTAGTTGAATTCGCTGTGCTAAATTGCCCATAGTGTTCAGTGATGGCATTGGTCAGGGATAAATGTAGAATAATAGGATAGGAGAATGGGTTTAGGTGGGTTACTCTTCGGAGGGTTGGTGTGGACTTGTTGGGCTAAACAGCCTTACTTCCACACTGTAGGGATTCTAGGGTGGCACGGTGGCTTAGTGGTTTGCACTGCTGCCTCACAGCGCCAAGGACCTGTGTTCGTGTCCAGCCTCCTGTCTGTGTGGAGTTTGCACATTCTCTCCGTGTCTGTGTGGGTTTTCTCTGGGTGCTCCAGTTTCCTCCCACAATCCAAAGATGTGTAGGTTAGGTGAATTGGCCATGCCAAATTACCCATAGTGTTCACGGATGTGGAGGTTAGGTGCATTAGTCTGGGGCACAGGTAAAGTAATGGGGAATGGGTTTGGGTGGGATACTCTTTGGAGGGTCAGTGTGGACTTGTTGGGCCAAAGGGCCTGCTTCCACACTGTAGGAATTCTAAGATTCTAAAAACCTTCCCTGAACTGCTTCCAATGCATTAACTTCCTTCCATGACTATGGTGACCCTCAGATGTGACCTCAGGAATACCTGAAGTTCAACCTCTATACTTTTGCATTCGATTCTCCTCACAATAAACTATACCATTCTATTAGCTTTCCTGATCACTCACTGCACCTGCATACTAACTTTCTGTGATTCAAGTAGATCTCTCTCCATCTCAGAGCTCTATAAACTCTCACCATTTAGGTAATATACTTAATTTTTTTTTAGGAGAAAGTGAGGTCTGCAGATGCTGGAGATCAAAGTTGAAACTTTATTGCTGGAACAGCACAGCAGGTCAGGCAGCATCCAGGGAATTCCTGAAGAAGGGCCTGTGCCCGAAACGTCGAATCTCCTGTTCCCTGGATGCTGCCTGACCTGCTGTGCTGTTCCAGCAATAAAGTTAATTTTTTTTTAGCCAAAGTTGACAATTTCATACTTCTCCATTGTACTCCATTTATTTTATCTTTTCCACTCACTTAACCTATATCCCTTTGTAGGCTACTAACGTCCCATTCACAACTCACTTTCCTACCTATCTGATTAGATTAGATTAGATTAGATTACTTTACAGTGTGGAAACAGGCCCTTCGGCCCAACAAGTCCACACCGACCCGCCGAAGCGCAACCCACCCAGACCCATTCCCCTACATTTACCCCTGCACCTAACACTACGGGCAATTTAGCGTGGCCAATTCACCTGACCTGCACATTTTTGGACTGTGGGAGGAAACCGGAGCACCCGGAGGAAACCCACGCAGACATGGGGAAAATGTGCAAACTCCAGACAGTCAGTCGCCTGAGGCGGGAATTGAACCCGGGTCTCTGGCGCTGTGAGGCAGCAGTGCTAACCACTGTGCCACCGTGCCGCCCGCTATCTTTGTGTCTTCAGTAAATTCAGCTACCACACCTTCGATCCTTTCATCCAAATTATTTATGTAAAGCATCGATCCTTGTGGAACACCATTCAGGGCATTCTACCAGCCTGAAAAAGGCACAGTTATTGCTACTTTCTGCTTCTTATTAGCCAGCCATTCCTCTGTCCATGACAATACATTATCCCCTACACCATGAGCTTTTGATGTCTTTGATGTTAGAATTAGGATCGGAATTAGAATTAGATTTATTGCCATATGTACTCACATGAGTGCAGTGAAAAGTTTACAAAGTTACCACTTGTGGTGCCATCTTAGGTACAAAGGTACCTAGGTGCAGGATCTTAGGAATAAATTAGAAAAATAAAGAAATAAAAAGTTCAGCATAACAGTCCTTCACGTCATCTTAGGTATAAGATACAGATGTGGCGCCTTATCAAATTTCTTCTGGAAATCTAAATATGACACATCCACTGATTCCCCTTTATTTCCAGCACAGGTTACTTCTTCAAAGAACTCCAATAAATTAATTAAACATGATTGCCCTTTGACAAAACTATATTGGCTCTGCTTGATTACCTTGAACGTGTCCAAGTGCAGTGTTATAACATCTTTACTTATAGTTTCTAACATTTTCCCTATGACGTGATAAACTGTTTGGCCGTAGTTTGCAGCTTTCTGCCTCCCACCCTTTTATATTAGCTAATTTTCAAGGTAAACAAACCTTCCCTGAATCTAATGAATTTTGGAAAATTAGAACCAACACATCAGCTTTTACTGGCTATTTCTTTTCAAACTCTTGGATGAAGTCCATCAGGACCTGAGACATGTTACCTCTTAGTTCCAACAATTTACTCAGTACTTCTTCCTTTGCAATTGTAATTTTCTTGTATTCTTCCCTTCTGTACAATTCCTGATTAAGAGCAATTTGCGGAATGTTATTTATGTCCTAATTCCTAGCTACACACAAGATACTATATTTACTTAAAAGATATTCAGCAAAAATTATTAAACTTCTCCAGTGGCATGACTGTGTTGATGAATGTGAGGTAAGATTTGTGATTTTGATTTATCTTAATACCATTCATGTTAGAATTTGGATTTTGAACCAGTGGTATATGCATTTGGCTTATGTGTTTAAGAGTGTTTAATGAGTAACTTGGAAGTAATTCTATAGCTAAATTGATTTCCTTTCAACTATTGTATTAGAGTGAGAGAAAGACTTCCTGGAGAGTAATGGGGTTTTGTTTACGTCTGGGGAGTTTACAAGTGACGGGGAGTTTGTTTACATCTGGGGAGTTTGGGCAGCACGGTGGCACAGTGGTTAGCACTGTTGCCTCACAGCGCCAGAGACCCGGGTTCAATTCCCGCCTCAGGCGACTGACTGTGTGGAGTTTGCACGTTCTCCCCGTGTCTGCGTGGGTTTCCTCCGGGTGCTCCGGTTTCCTCCCACAGTCCAAAAGATGTGCAGGTCAGTTGAATTGACCATGCTAAATTGCCCGAAGTGTTAGGTAAGGGGTAAATGTAGGGGTATAGGTGAGTTGTGCTTTGGCGGGGCGATGTGGACTTGTTGGGCCGAAGGGCCTGTTTCCACACTGTAAGTAATCTAATCTGACAAAATTAATACTGAAGTGGATTAGGCTTTCAGATAGAAGATCCTGGAATTTGTTTGGGGCTGATGAGGTGCACCCATAGCCTAAAATAAAAGCTTGGACAGTTTTGCAGAAGTCTTGTCTGAAGCTGGATATATAAAGCAGTTGCAGAAAGTCAGGTAGTTAAGAAACCTTGGTGTAATGACTTTAGTTTAAAAGTTCCTGACTAGAAGTGTTTGGTTAAACTGTGAAGTGGTTATTTGAAATTGAGTAAGTCCCAGCTTAGTTGCATGATGACTCCAGGAAGAGGCTGTCAGATTTCAAACAGGACTTGAAGCTACAATTAAATTAAACTTGATAGATGTGAAAGAGAAGGAAATTCTCTCTAAGGAGCGTTATTGTGATTAATGAGATTGTATTTTACTGTATGCTTCACAATCTTTAAATGTGTTTTACATAATAAACTTCTGTTTTATGGTTAAGACCAGATCTGCATCATTGCATGCATGTGTTTCAGTGAAAGACCAGTTAGATAAAACAAAAAAAAACCCAAAATATTATAATTAAGCCAACTTTCAGTCTGGTGTCTGACTTGTTCAGTAATAACATCAGCTGGGATCACAACAGTGAGCAACAACAATATACACTTAAATGGTGTCTTTAACATTACGGAATGTTAGGGTGCTTCACAGGAGCATAACAAAACTAAGAGTGACACCAAGTTACTGAAAGTGATATTAGAGCAGGTGATCAAAAGTTTGCAAGCCTTAAGATATGTTTAAAGGAAGAAAGCATGGTAGAATGGCGGTGAAGCTTAGGGAGGAAATCCAGAACATGTGTGGAAAATTAGTGAAATTTGGGGGGATGTGATTAATAATAAACTGAAGCTCACAAAACAATGTGTATTGACAGTCAAACAAATCATTTTTGGGAAGTTTTCAATGATGAATATTGAACCAAAATAGTGAGGATATCCAGCCACTTTATAAATCATTTCAAGTTTAATCCTTGCAATACTGCATACGTTTTTGGCCACTGCAACACTAAAAGGACATTGCAGTTAATGAGAGGACACGAAAAGGGATAATGAAAATGAGGGATCATGATGTGTGATTATGTAAACTGGACACGTTCTCAATAGAAAAGTGAAATTTGAGAAGTGATTTTAGCTTTTTGTAGGATTCTAAATGAATGATATATGCGAATTGTGACAAGCAATTTTGTCTTGCCTGGTATGTTGGTCTCAGCTTGCACTTGAAGTGGGGGTAAATGCAAGATTAATCTGTGGAAACATTATTATTATAGTTATTGAATTGTAAATCTATGGAACAGGCTCCCTAGGGTGATGGTGGAAGCAGATAGTGTTAATTTGTTCAAATGCAAATTACTAATTTCTTTCAGAAAGTTATATTTGGGATGAAGTATTTAAGTTATTTCAGACATGACATATGGTAAGTGCAGCCTGCTTGTGAGGAACAAGTGATTTTGGACCTATGGTTACTAAAGCTTTCCTGACGACTGGGGTTTTCTTGTATCATGTCTGGGAGTGTTGTAGCCAAATTGATAGAGATTGATTGCTACAATTAGTAAGCAACTGAATATAAAGGTTGCACATGTAATGCAGAAGTGGAAAGTAATATGCTGCTCCAAATTGTCAAATCATGTGACTACCATGAGCATAGAAAGTGGATGGACCAATTTTTGTCTCTAAGAGCTTAGCCAATGCTCACAAGACAATCCAGCAAACAAATGCAGAAATGGACTGCCTCATTTTATTCAAGATATTGCAATTAGATGAAATGAGTTTCTTAAATTGTTTTATGGGGGAAGCTAATTTTAAAAGTTATATAATGTATCCAAAGGAAAGAACCATGAGATCAGGTAATGAACACTTGATGAAAATATCTTTTAGTTGAAGCTGTTTGAGGTTTACAATCATGTTCCTTTTTGATGTTAATGAATGCCACAGAATTCCTCAGACATATTCATGCTTTGTACTATATTTGGTATATTAGAAATATGACATAGATCTTTACTGTTTGGAGGCAGCCAACCTGACTAAATACTATGGTTTCACAGAAGCTGTTACTTGTATAAATTTTGATGATCCTTTCAGACTCTGATAACAATCAGTTTTATGACATTTGAGTGGAGATCAGCTTACATTTGGTGGTGAGCCTAACATGGCTTCTTAATTCTGGCAGAGTGATACTGACACATTCTTGGAGCAACTTTCTTACGTTTTGTAGGAAGTTAAAACAAGTAAGAAGTCGAAAGACAGTCAGGTGTCTTTGTAGGTTAAACACTCGACCGATCCTACCAATGTGGAACAAACAAAGAGAATGCTGGAGAAACCCAACAGGTCTGGCAGCATCTGTGGAGAGAGAAACAGAGTTAACATTTCGAGTCCAGGATGATTATTGTTCAGAACCAACCAATATGGAACAAAACTCAGTGAATTTGGTAGAATATCGAATTCAAAAAGGTAGAGTACAAGTCTGAGAGAACTGTATGAAATGTTACAAAGTGCTGGTCATACCACACCTTCAATCCTCTGGTTGTTAAACAATGGGTGCGTTCAAATGCTTGAAGGCAGCAAAGAGGTGAAACATGAGGCTGAACTCTAGTGTTACAAATATGAGATTTTCTAAGCTGATTAAGTTTTAGAGTGTCTTGTTCAAGATGAAACAACTGTTTTTGATTGAGAGATGGTGATTGTACTAATTAAACCTGGAGATGTGCCTCTCTGTTACATCTGTAACAGAAACCTGTTGAAAATAATATTTTTCACACTTGGACACAGAAGAAGAGGTGTTTGCCTAGACACAGAGACACACAAACCCAGAGGCACAGGGCAGAATATTTCCCTCCCTGATGTGATGTGAGCAATGGCAAGTAAGGTGGGAATATATGGTGAGAATGAAACATTCAGATTTTCAACATTGAGAAAAGGTTTCCCAATTTTCTCCTCAAGCTGAAAATGATGACTTCAGAATCTTGCCATTGAGCACCAACTATCTTATTTCAATTCATTTACATCTCAATAAAAACCCAACTCGCCTCGTTTATATGTCACTTGCAATTCTCCTGTTCCTTCATCAAGGAACTAGATGGCATACATTCCTGATATGTGAGACAGAATGCGTATACGTCAGCTCCTGCTCACCAAATGCTTGTCCCAGCCATCGTGCAACTCCTTCTTTAGAACACTGCCCCTGCATACTCCATGGCCACCATCCTCCTTGACCTTTCATTTGCACAGGTAGACATCAGCAAACCATCAGCCCCATCATGTCATCATGGTTGCTCTCAGACTAACAAACTCAGACGCTGCTTCAGCCCTTCAGGATTTTACTTTGGAGCTCAGGGATACATATCACTTCTATGCTTCTGCCAGGACACTTTCTATGCGGGGTCTTGCATCTCATAAATCGACGTAGAATGATCTTGCACTCAAATGGACCCCTGCATCTTATGGTCCTTAGCTTAATTTATAGCACTCAGTCATTTTCTTGTGTATTTAGAAACTGCCAGCTTCTGTGTGGGTCTTGTTGCTTTGTGAGCTTAGAAGATCTTTAGTGCTCAGTTACAGGCTGCCAGCATCTGTGGCTTGCATCGCTTTTTAATGTTGAGGAGAAGGCAGGAACTTGCCACAGTTTGGTGCAGTGAACAGTTAGAGGATGGACATATTGCTGTATGGGACGATGCTACAACAATGTCACATTTGCAGCATACAACAGTAGTTTATGTGGCAAACCAGCTGCACATGCTTCAAAGGAAATAGTCCTTAACGGGGTGAAGAGGGACTGCAGACAGTCAGGGGGTACAATCACAGTCAATCCTATTCCAGTCCAAGAGATTGGCCATGGTCACTCAGGTGTTTGGTTTACCTAAGTCCAGGGATTTGTGACCTTACAGTCCTGGAATTAGATGATCGTCAGTCTTGCAGGCCAAGTATAAAAATAGTTCCGGTGTTACCGATGGATCGTTTGGGATCTGTGGACTCATCTGTGCATGGGGTGGACCAGTGTTTCCTGTAATGAAACAGAGGGAGTATTGAGTATGATGACAGTGGATGGAAGAGCAGTTAGTGGCGATGCATGAGCAGGAGAGATAGTGAGGTGTCCTCAGTGAATGAGTAGAAAGTGCAGAGGGCAGGATGGAAGTAGTTTGGGGAGATGAGATGGATGAGAGCTGTTGATATGATGCTTACATAAGTGAGAGTTGTAATCTGTGAACCTTTTTAAAATGCATGTGCAGTAGTGAGGGAATAGAGAGAATTTGATGGCACCTACTGTTGCTAAAGTGCAGGAGATCATTTACCTTAATTGATTGATTGATTGAGTCACTTTTACCGAAGTACAGTGAAAAGCTTTGTTTACGAGCAGAACAGGCAGATCATAGTCAGCAAGGATATACAGAACAAATGATTTCGACAGAGGCATACAGATAACATTGCACAGGGCGTACAAGAGAGATCAACATTATCAAGATCAGCATTATTTGAGGCTAGAGAATCTATTCAATAACAGCCAGAAAAAAGTTGTCCCTGAACTTACTGGTGCATGTGTTCAGGCTTCTGTATCTTCTGCCCGATGGAAGAAGTTGTAGGAAATCATTACCGGGGTGTGAAGGGTCTTTGATTATGTTGGCAGCCTTTCCACGGCAGCAAGCCATGTCAATGAAGCCCATGGATAGAACTTTGGCTCCCATGATGGCCTGGGCTGTGCACACTAACCTCTGTAGTTTCCTGCGATCCTAAGCAGCTAGTTGCCATACTAGGCCGTTATGCATCTGGACAGTATGCTTTCAATTGTGCATCTGTAGTGTTTATTTTGCACTACTGGATATTATACATCATTCAACTTCCTGGCCTTTAATTTGTGTCTAGCTTAGTCTCATGGTGTGGCCTTCTGTGACAGTCAGCTGCCCACCTCTTCATCAAACCATCCACCAACATCCCTATGTCTCTGTCTGTGAAATGAGGAGCAAACTTTCCTTTTCTCTGGGCTGTGTTAAATATTGTGGCTTGGGTATCAGAATGTGAAGGGTAGTTCCCAGCTTCCAGTGTCTGAGATAGAGTGCAGCTGAGCTTGAAATATGGTGTCAGGGCTTAGAAATCCAGTAAGTTCCAGCAGTGGGGAGCACTTTCATCTTTCTAGCTGTGCAGTTTTCTCAGAAAGGTACCAAAGAATCCAGTTGCTTGATTCACATGTGAAGCATGTGAGAAAAGTTGCTTTGGGCTATAGCAGACCAGGCCATAAATCTCACTGAACAAAACACTTATCTGAAAATGGGGACGTTCTGCTCATAGAAAGACAGAAACAATTGCTGCTGTTAAGAGCAGAGAAAAACCTAGTTTTGTGTTACCCACCAGGAAGCTTGTTGCTGAGAAGGAGTAGCATGATGGTTAGTACCGCTACCTCACAGCGCCAGGGACCGGGTTCGATTCCAGCCTTGGGTCACTGTCTTTGTGAAGTTTGCACGTTCTTCCCTTGTCTATGTGGGTTTCCACTGGCTGCTAATTACCTTCCAGAGTCCAAAGATGTGCAGGCTTGGTGGCTTGGCCATGGTAAGTGCAGGATTATGGGGATGGGATGGGTCTGAGTGAGATGCTCTTTGGAGGGTCAGTGTAGACTTGATGTGCTTAATGGCTTCTATCTGCACTGAGGGATTGTATGATTCTAACTGCTTCTCCATTTGAAGAGATAGACTTGCAGAGGTATCACTAAGTTAGGTCTTGCAGTAAGTTGGTTGAGTATTTTCAGAGAACACTGGAAAACTCAGCCTGGCATGGGAGGGAGAAGGACCCCTGATGAAAAAGCTGGAAAGAGCTTGGAACTTGACTGTCAAAGCTATATTGCTGCTGGAAACCTAGCATGAAGAATGAACATAAAATATTATGGTTGTGACAGTTATAGAGTCACAGCATTGAAACAGACCCTTTGGTCCAACTTGTCCGTGCCAACCAGGTTTCCCAAACTAAACTAGTCCCATTTGCCTGCATTGGGCCTATATCCCTCTAAACATTTCCTATTCATCCACTTATCCAAATGTCCAAATAACTGTACCTGCATCTACTCCTTCCTCTAGCAGTTCATTCCATTAATGTACCACCCTCTGTGTAAAGAAGTTTCCCCTCAGGTCCCTTTTAAATCTTTCCCCTCTCACTTAAACCTCTAATCTTGAATTCCCATACTCTAGGGAAAAGACCTTTGCTATTCACCTTATCTATGCCCCACATGATTAATGAGGAAGTACCTTTTCTTTGATACATGGTCGCCTGTTAAATAATGTTCACTATGCATTGCTTCTCGTTTGTTCGTTACTGTAAATGTCTTGAAATATTGAATATTGTGCTGTGATTCTATGTCAGCTGCTGGGAAGTTCTTTCTTTGATGTCGATGCGGATCGTAACGCTAGTACTAGATTAAGACTTAAAATGTTTAAAGACAGCGTGCTGTTTAGTCTGGAAATAATGCGTTTGAGATGTACAAAAGTCAAATCTGGAATATTTCTTTAGAGGGGGAACAGGTTCAAACTATCAAAAGTTAATTTCAGAGATATGATGAGATTCTACTCATTCATGTGATAAATACCTCAAGTAGACTTCCTGACAGGGTAGTAGGATTGTGGGAGGAAACCAGAGCAAACACGGGGAGAATGTGCAAACTCCACACAGACAGTCGGCCGAGGCCGGAATCGAACCTGGGTCCCTGTGAGGCAGCAATGCTAACCACTGAGACACCGTGCCACCCAAATATTCTGACAGATGCATAGTTTAGATTAATTTTCTCATTCCATTCAGTCTAATACTGTAAAGAGGAGAAAATAGCAGGAACACAGCTGGAGGCCCAGTAGAGACTAGAGAGGCTGAAAGGAGTGAAATAAATTTTAAATCTAAAGTTAAAAGTTTATTTACTGAATAATGTTGAGCAATAAAACTTCATGGAAAACTTTAAACTTAACTGGATCAGATTGAAATCACCAGATCTGAAAGAACACCATCCAGGGTGGCACAGTGGCTCAGTGGTTAGCACTGCTGCCTCACAGCACTAGGATCCCGGGTTTGATTCCAGCCTCGGGTGGCTGTCTGTGTGGAGTTTGCACATTCTCCCCGTGTCTGCGTGGGTTTCCTCCGGGTGCTCTGGTTTCTTCCCACAGTCCAAAGATGTGCAGGTCAGGTGAATTGGCCATGCTAAATAGCCCATAGTGTTAGGTGCATTAGTCAGAGGGAAATGGGTCTGGGTGGGTTACTCTTCAGAGGGTCGGTGTGGACCGGCTGGGCCAAAAGGCCTGTTTCCACACTGTAGGGAATCTAATCTAATAATGGAAAGATCAAAAGGTAAGTGTGATGTTAAATCAACTTATTTACTAACAACAAACAATTTGCATTTATATAGTGCTCTTAAGAGATCCCAAGTTTCCTCACATGGCATAGTTAGGAACATGGGTTGGGGCAACATTATAGAAAATTCTCTTAAGAAGTGAATTTGGTACTCGAATGGTGATAGTGGATGTTATCTCAAGTTTGCCCATGCAAAGATTGACCTCTTGCTTGGAAATGACCATACAGGCTGGGGTGTTGCCTGCCAGAACTCCAGAACAATCTAGAAAGGCTAAACAGACTGAACAACTTCAGCTAGATTCTGTAACATTGTGGACAGCTTGAAAAATGTTGGATGTCTCCCCTGAAGGTTGAAACAGCTCAGCTAAAATCCAAAGAACAAATCAGGGAACAGAGAAATCCGCAAGGAGTCAAGAAGCATTGAGGGAGATGCCCCATTTTGTCAAAGAGTATGAGGGAAGTCACGTGGTAGATAAAAGGAGTGGAATGGACAGACAGGATCAACCATATTGTATCCTGAGCAAGTTGTAGAAATAAAGGCAACTGGACTCAGACTTAAAGATCCATTACAACCTCAACATGCTGAGCGTAAAATTAAAAGGCAAACTCATAATATTGGAGAAAGAAATTGAACCTTACAGCAGTGGATAATGCTTGGAAAGAATTTAAATAAAATCTCATCAGACTGGGATCAGGAGAAGCTGCTATTTTTTAGAATCTTTAGAGAACAAACCAGGCACAAATATTAAACAATTTTGTTTGAATGTAAAAAAAGCACTAATGACATTCTTGTAACTACTACCATAAAGGGGTTTGACTAGAAAAAGGACAAGTTGCTGACACAGAAAGAGGTTGGGAGGATATGAAATATGTAATTCTGGGAAGTGAATAGGAAATGCTTCCAGATGTAAAACTGATAGCATTAACTATGGAGCTATCTGGTGCATTCTTTGTTGACCTCAACAGTGAGGAAGATACAGATAGAAAGTCAAACAAAGCACCAAAATTAAAAACAGTTCAAACTAATGTAAAAATTATGAAAAAGTGGAAGAATTTTTTTTGATGAAACATAATTAGACAATAAGAGCAAGTTGTATTGCATCAGCCACTATATACATACAGAGAAAATTGTGTGTTTCTGATCATTTATCTCCACAATTTAATCTATTAAATGCATCTAGAGATATTTCAGTTTTTTGATATTAACAAAGGTACATCTGTACAGTTATTGTATTGTATATTTCGTAAAGACAGGTAGTCTCTCTTTAACTAGACACAAAGAGCCTAAGAAAATGGCTGCAAGGAATCACATGCCACCCCCGCCTAACGTTTTTTTATTTCCTTCAGCCAGAAGAGCAGACAGGTTGCCATGTTATCCCAACATCAACCAGAAGAAATCAATTAGAATTTGATTATGTTTTGTACAACAGAATGGGTCCTTCTAAAGAATTCAAATCTGTCAAAAATAAAGGCGATCTTGAAGGATAACCCTCCTCCTCCCTCCCACTCCTACAGAATTGCAGCTTTATTCACTTTACTTTGTAGAACAGGAACTCAGCAAAATGAACATAGTAGCCATTATACGTTTGATCTGTTTCAAACAAATTATGAGACACCATTTTAAGTAGGAGCACCACCTGGGTGAAAGGTTATCAGTGGTAGGTGGGAATATGGAGTAATCAGATTAGCCACACATTTATTTAAATAGCAGAGTGGGTTGAAGGGAACGAGTGGCCTGCTCCTGTTCCTAACTCATGTGTTTGTAGGTAATCAAATCACTCAGAACTTCAAGCTATTTACATTCTTCACTACAGAATCATTCTTGGTGCATCATTTTTGTACTTTCTCTAATACCTTCACATATTTCTGTAAGCAGTGTCCAGAATCAGGCACAATATTTCACGAAGCCAAACAGCATTTTATATAAGGTTAACGTAATTTCCTTGCCCTTGTACTCTTAACCTTAGTGAATGATACTGAATGCTTTATTAATTGCTTTCTCAACCTGTCTTTTCATTTAAATGATTTATGGACATATTCACGTATGTTCCTCTGCTCCTGCTCCTGCTTTAAACTTGTACCTTTTTGATTATGTATTCTCTCGAAAATGAAGTATTTCACTTTCTCTGCATTGAACTGTATCTGCCATCGGTCTGCTTGTTGCACTAACTTGTCTCTCCATTTGAAATTATACTAGCCTCCCCACAGATCACAATGCTCCAAATTTCGTATCATTTGTAGATTTTAAAATTATTCTCTGTACTCCAAACTCTGCAAGAATATATGGGAGAAATGTTTCCTTACTGTTCGAGTGTGGTCCCTCCTAATGCAAATCCCTTTCTGCCTTCCAAAATTACCTTGGTCATCACTGTTCCTGACACTTTTCTCTTGGCTCTACAAGTTTCAAGGTTTCAATTGACGCTTTAGAAGTATTTAAGGTATTTAAATAACTGAAAACCTGTTCCTTGCCACAGTTGGGAATGTGGCTTTTCCACTGCAAGGGTGGGGTTCCCAAACGAAACAGAGTTGTGAAAGTCTGCCACTTAAATCGCAAGGAACACTTTTACCCGTCACTAATCACAATATGCCATTTAAACTATTCCCATTTCCAGACTTTCCACATTTACTGCTAGGGAAGATTTTTTCTGAAACTCCTGGTATTATAGAGTCAGCTTCAATACTCCCTTAAATCTCTTTCTTTTGCTTCCCGGCTAAACATCTTTCACCACTAACATTCACTAGTCCCAGGCGGCCTTTCCTCTGCTCTTGTGGCTTATCATCACCTCTGCTCCCCCACCCCAATCCTCACTCCAGTCTGTCTGCCCCAACCAGCTCACTTCTGCCATTTCTTAGCCCAACTCTGACAAATACGTCTTTCATTGCATACTCTACCACAGCCTAAAACCAGCCTTCTTCAAGGTTTCAGCTGTACTATTATAAAGAACATCATGGCCAGATCCCAGGTTAAAGCCATGAACATAAACAAACAAAATTTGACATTGAGGCACATAAGGGGGTATATATAAGGATAAGTGATCCAAAGCTTGGAATGTTTTAAGGAGAGTATTAAAGGAGCGAGAGAGAGAGAGAGAGAGTTAGGCAAGGAGGTTTAGTGAGAAACTCAAGAACTTAGGGTTGATTAACTGAAGGCATTCGCTCTAATGGAATGATGAAAATCAAAAGAGCTCAAGGCTTGAATTAGAGGAACACAGATATTGTAGGGCTGGATGAAGTTATAGATAAGGAGGGTGAGACCATTTGCAAATGAGGATAAATATTTTAAAATGAAGGCATTGCTGGACTGGGATGTCCTTCTCCTCTCTCTTTCCCTTCTCTCTCTCTGTCTGGCCTTTCTCTCTATGTCTCCCCTTCCTTCTGTCCGTGTCTTCCCTCTCTCTGATGTTTTCCTCTCTGCTGTGCCCATTCTGGGCCATGACAGTAGGAATATATAGTTGTTGTGGCTATTTCTTTGTTTTCCATCACAGCACATGCTTCAACCTCCATCTCTATACCCAGGGGCGAAGTGCAGAGCAAGCCGCAAAGGGGGTCTGGAAAAGGAACTGCTACAAATCCAGCAAGATTCACGGCTTAGGTAGGATGCCACGTGCATCAGACAAAGTGTAATTTGTAAATAAAGCTTGTACAATTTGAGTGTTCGGTAAGTATTAGTGTTCATTAACTAAGTTGCACATTTTATTTTTATTTTAGGTTTACTTTGCAATAAAAGTTTTTAAATGATCTATAAGTGTCTTTGCTGCACTTCTATCATGTTCAAGCTTGATTCTGTTAACCAGTTTAAAGTGGAGGTTGATTCACCAATATTGTTTAAATCTGATTCAGTGTTAAAAGTTGCATAAGTTTAAAGTCATTTTGGAGAAACAATTACGTTTAAACTATAAATGTGCATGATGCACCCTTCATTGAGAGCAGATGAGCACTGTGTGAGGCAGACTACAGAAAGCTACAGAACAGAGATTTGGGAATCCTCATCTTTGAATCACAAAAAGCAAGCAGCCACGTTCAGTGGTTAATAGGGAAGGCAAATGAAACGTTGACCTTTATTTCAGAAGGAATGGAATATAAGAGTAGGGAGGTTTTTCTAAAGTAATACAAGGCACAATTGGGCCACAGCTCGAATATTGTGATCAGTTTTGGTCCCCTTTATTTAAGGAAAGATATACTGGCATTGGAGGCAGTCCCCTGAAGGTTCACTAGGCTGATACCCAAAAATGGAGGGACTGTCTTATGAGAAGACGTTGAATAAGTTGGGCCTGTACTCATGGGAATTCAGGAGAATGAGAAGCAACTTCGTTGAAACACAAGGCTCACTTAACAGGGTAGATGCAGAGAGGTTTTTTTCACTTTGTGGGAAAGTCTAGGACCAGTGGGCATAATCTCAGAATAAGGGGTTGCTTCTTTTAAGACAGGAGGAGGAATTCCTTCACCCAGAGTTTGGTGTATCTATGGGATTCTTTTACCACAGAGGGCTGTTGAGGTCATTAGGTATTTTCAAGGCTGAGATAGGCAGATTTTTAATCAGTAAGGGAATTAAGGGTTATGGTGAAAAGGCAAGGAAGTGAAGTTAAGGATTATCAGATAAGCCATGATTTTACTGAATGACAGAAAAGACTCAATAGCCTTAATGGCCTATTTCTGCTAATTCATCTTACAGTTTTATATAAGGTACCAGTATGAGCCCGAGGTATCAGCTGACTGCACAGTTGCTAGCAAGAACTGTGTCCCATTGGTGGCAATGAACTAGGATGTTCCTGGTACTAACTGCCCAGGACCAGGCGAGAATTTGCTGGTGGCCAAGTGGGGTCTACAAATCTCATGCAGTTTTAAGTACCGGCAGACTACTGCTTCTCCTGGGTGGCATAGTTAGGTGATAGGGCTAATAGCTTTTTGCTTTTCTCACTGGCACCTGGAAACCCTCCATCCCCGCAATCTCCTTCTTGGCATTCCCATATCAAGCCGTCACTATCCCAGTGCTGTAGGACCAACCATTCAGCAACTTCCACTATTCAGATCTAGTGTTCAGATCCAGTGTTTAGATCCAGAATCCTTTTCTCACTGCATGCTCCAACCTTCAATTGCCTACCACCTTCACTCTTTCCTCACTCTTTTATTCAATAATTTGACAAGTCCACATTTGTGATCGATCTCTTGATTTGCTAATGTTCCCATGAAACTCAGTTATTATTGCTGTGAACCTGCCCTTACACTTCACACTTCTCATTCCTTCTATAAAATGTCACAGTATACACAAACAAAAGGGGGAGAACATGTAAGTTCAGGGGTGGAAGCTCATAGATTCACATAAATTAACAGGCAAAAGATGGAGGAAAATAGAGGCAAGAAGCAAAATGTGGATGCAGAAAGTCTGAAATTGAAATGTGGTGAGCCTCAGTGAGCCACCAGTGCTGGAAAGCAGATAGAAGAAAAGCTGATATCTGTCTATGAGAAATTCTCTCCTGGAAGTCTGATGCATGGGAACACTATTTTCTCAGAAATCTTTGTTTTTCATCCTTCCCTGACTCCAGCTCCTGTTCACCTTACATCTCTAAATGGAACTGGGAAGATATGGCAAAGGCCCTAGTTGCAAAAGTTAGTTTTCAAAGTAGAGTTCTGCAGAAAGGCCAAAGATCTCAAGATATAGGTTGTGAAGCCTGTAGTAGGACAAGGCGGAAGTTAAAATGAGCAACGTGGTGATCAGAGCCATACTTGTGGCCAAAATGGTGGAGTTTGTTGAGGGGATCACTGAGGGGGAGATTATCCTAGGCAGGACCTGCTTTCTTCTTAAGTGCCCTTGTTCGCCATATTTTCATTTGAGGAAGGTAAAGGAGTTGGGATGGTTGCCCTAGGGGGCAGTTTGGAGGAGCCATGGAGACAGCTAGGGCCAGGGATAGTTGATAAGAAGGCCTGTGAGACTTTGGCCGGGTATTAAAGTCTCTTAGGCCCTCACCATTCCCAGCAAATTTGCCTGTCTGATTCATGTCCTGTCCCTCTTCCTGACCAATGAAAATGCTGAAAATGGAGGAATGGATTCCTGCATCTGGACGTGCCCAATATTTTGAAAGACTCTTAACTTGAATGGGTGAAAATCCACGCTTCAGTGTTTGTTTGGTGCCTCATTGTTGTGGAGACCGTGCTATGAGTTACAAACAGACTGGAGGACACAAAGATAAACTGCCATCTCATCTGATGGACTGCTCAGTCTTCCATGTACATTGGGAAAGCTAAGCAAGTAGAGGCAACTCTAAACAGCACAGTGGTGGAGTGAATGGATTAGCAGGCCTGAGAAGGTTTTGATTTAAAACCGTATTGCGCAACCTGGTGAGAGGAAAAAATATTAAAGATGTTAAAGGAGCAACATTTTTAAAAATTATTTCATCATGGGAATTGGGTGTTATTGGTTGTGTTTTTTTTTTAAAATGTATTCACTTGTGGGATGTGGGGATTGCTGACTTGTTCCTAAAAGCCCTTGAGAAAGTAGTGGTGAGCTGCTCTCTTGAACCGCTGCAGTGCACCTTCAGCGAAGGAATTCCACGATTTTGACACAGCGACATGAAGGAGCGGTGATATATTTCCAAGTCAGGATGGTAAGAGGCTTGGAGGGGAACTTGCAGGTGGTTGTGTTCCTGCTACCTTCTCGATGGAAGTGGTAGTGAATTTGGAAGGTGCTGTTGAAGGATCTTCGGTGAATTTCTGCACATACTGAGTGTCAGTGATGGAGAGAGTGGATGTTTGTGGATGGTATACCTCTGAAGCAGGCTACTTTGTCCTGGATGGTGTCAAGCTTCTTGAGTTTTTTTTTGAGTTGCGCCCATCCAGGCAAGTGGGGAGTAATCCATCACGCTCCTGACTTGTACTTTGTAGATGGTGGACAGCCTCTGGGGACTCAGGTGCATTACTTGCTGCAGGATTCCTAACTGCTGACTTGTTAGCAGTGCTAACAACTCAGCCACTGTGCCATAGATGTGGGGACTGCGTATAATATTTCTAAGTTCATGGATAGCACAAAGCAAAGTGGGAAAGTGTGCTGTGAAGAAGATGTAAAGTGACTTCAAGAGGATTTGGACAGACTTACTCAGTAGGCAAAAACATGGCACATGGAATATTACACAGAAAAAATTGAGGTGAACCACTTTGGGAGGAAGAACAAATTTTATAGTATTCCTTAAATGGTAAGAGGTAGTTTCACACTCCTGGGAACAAGTCTGGTAAATCTTTGTTGCACTCCCTCTATGGCAATGAATATTCTTCATAATTTGAAGACAATAAAATTGCACACAGTTCTCCATGTGCCAATCTAACAATTAAAGTTAGACCTCCTCATTCTTGTGCTCAAATTCTCCAGCAATAAAGACAAACATACCATTAACCTTCCTACCTGCATTTCAATGACTTATTCATGAGGACTCTTAGGTGCCTTTGTACATCTACACTTTCTAAACTCTTACCATTTAAGGAATACTATAAAATTTGTTCTTCCTCCCAAAGTGGTTCACCTCAATTTTTTCTGTGTAATATTCCATGTGCCATGTTTTTGCCTACTGAGTAAGTCTGTCCAAATCCTCTTGAAGTCACTTTACATCTTCTTCACAGCACACTTTCCCACTTTGCTTTGTGCTATCCATGAACTTAGAAATATTATATGCAGTCCCCACATCTATGGCACAGTGGATGAGTTGTTAGCACTGCTGCCTCACAGTGCCAGGGACTCAGGTTTGATTCCAACCTCAGGTGACTGTCTGTGTGGAGCTTGCACATTCTTCCTGTGTCTGTGTGGGTTTCTTCCCACAATCCAAAGATGTGCAGGTTATATTAATTTGGTTTAGCCAAGCTAAATTGCCCATAGTGTTCAGGGTGTGTAGGCTAGATGCATTAGTCAAGGGTAAATATAGGACAATAGGGTCAAGGAATGGGTCTGAGTGGGTTACTTTTCGGAGGGTCGGTGTGGACTTGTTGGGCTGAAGGGCCTGTTTCCATACTGTAGGGATTCTATGAAATCATTGATATATATTGAGAACAGTTGGGACCCAAGTGCTGAACCCTGTGGCACCCCACTAGTTGCTTCCCAAAATAAGAATAACCCATTTATTCTTACTCTGTTTTCTGCTCATTAGCCAACCCTTAACTCACACCATTACGTTAGCAAAGTAAATCACATACAATTGGAGGTAGAGGACTTTGTTGAAAGTGTCTTGAATTCAAGTATATTATATCCACTAATTCCCCTCTATCGAGTCTGTTAGTAACATTTTTGTAAAGCTGTTTACTGAGCAACCTACATTCATAAACAAGGACCTGTCCTCTCTAAATGAAAGGAATATGTTCAAGCTCTGGCCATTTTATTGAATTACTGGAACCATGGGGAGCATATAATTCTCCATGGCAATGTCTTGGCCAATCAGAGTTGACTGACCATCCAATTAAATTTCTTTGCTTCTTATCGAGTAAGTTGATCTGATTGTTTGAAATTTGGCATTCTTGCATGTGTCCTGATGCATGCAAGGCAAACAGCTTTGACAAAATGCCTCTCTTCTTAGCAACTGTTGTGAGATGGCAAATATACTTCCTGCTCATATCACATCTCTCAGGATATCTGGAAGCATTTTACAGCCCATCAAAGTACTTTTAAAGATAAAATCAATGACTGCAGCTGCTGGAAACCAGAGTCTAGATTAGAGTGGTGCTGGAAAAGCACAGCAGTTCAGGCAGCATCCGAGGAGCAGTAAAATCGACGTTTCGGGCAAAAGCCCTTCATCAGGAATACAGGCAGAGAGCCTGAAGGGTAGAGACCCTCTCTGTGGTGCTAATGTCATGGTTAATTAGCAAAGTTGGCATTCCACTTTTCCTAGTTTCCATCTTGTCTAAGCCTCTTGTAACCTTCAAAATTCAGATCGTACCTTATGTCATCCTGCAGCCACATCTCTGTAATGACCATTTGCATTACCCATTCATCAATTTTGTTTCAAAAACTACGTTTACTCAGATGAACAGTCTTATTTTTATTCACTTGTGGGGCGTGGACATCACTGGCTGGCCAGCATTTATTTCTTGCCCCTAGTCGCCCTTAATGAGGTAGTGGCGAGCTGGCTTCTTGAACCGCTGCAGTCCATGTGCTGTAAGTAGACTCACGATGTCTTTAACAGCATCAACGAAACATAATGTTTACGCTGAAGTTCTTGCTTAGGGGAGCAAAAACACTACCTGGAGACTAAGTGTCCTCACCTTGAAAGTAAAGCAACATCAAGTGAACGTACTGATCAAGGAAATAAGCTTGCTGTCTCATGGTAAAGTTTTAGCAAGAATGTGGGAATGCATGAAGCGTTACGTGCTTTTCATTGACGCTAAATCAACACTTCATTTCCTAACCCATACTCACTTATCTCTCTACCCTTCAGGCTCTCTGCCTGTATTCCTGATGAAGGGCTTTTGCCCGAAACGTCGATTTTACTGCTCCTCGGATGCTGCCTGAACTGCTGTGCTTTTTCAAAGTACTTTTGAAGTCTAGTCATTTTTCAATGTAGCCAATTTGCATAGAGCACTCTTTGATAATCTGATTTAGTGATGTTCAGTAGTCACTGGAAAGTTTTACTTTTAGAGTCATATAGCATGGAAACAGACTCTTTGGTCAAACTAGTCCATGCCGAACATAATCCCATACTAAACTAGTCCAACCAGCCTGCACTTGGCCCATCTCCCTCCAAACTTATCTAAAAGTCTTTTAAGTGTAACTGTTGCCACATCCAGCACTTCCATTGGAAGTTCATTCTACACACAAATCACTTTCTGCGTTAAAAAAAATTGCCTCTCATGTTTTTTCAACTCTGTCTCCTCTCTTCTTACAAATATGCCCCTTCGTCTTGAAATTCCCCATCCTAGGGAAAAGATATCTGCCAGTCACTTTATCTGTATGCTTCATTATTTTATAAACCTCTATAAGATCACCTCAATCTCCTATGCTCAAATGAAAAATGTCCCAGCCCATCGAGCCTCTCCTTATAACCGAAACCCTCCATTCCCAGAAACATCCTGGTAAATCTCTTCTGAATCCTCTCCTGCTTAATAATATCTTTCCCATAATAGGGTGATCAGAACTGGACAAAGTACTCTAGAAGAGGCCTCACCACCATCCTGTACAACCTCAACATAATGTCCTAACTCCTATATTCAGAGGTCTGAACAATGAAGGCAAGCATGCTAAATGCCTTCTTAACAAACTTATTTATGTGTGATGCAAACTTCAAAGAATTATTTATATATATATCAACCTTTGCATGCATGATGTGACGCACCCAGACTTGAACCAAGATCTTATGGCTCAGAGATAGGGACTAGAGTCTTTTTAATGCCTTGCTAAAGGTACAAGTTTGAGACTGAGTTAATTCTCAGTTAGGCTGTGGTTGAGAAGGATGGTAATGTTGAAGTGCCATCTGAAGTCCAAGGTGAGTTGCTACACATTCTACTGAACATGGTAACTTGTGCAGTCAAATCAACAGTTACCATCTTTGAGATCTTACTACAACTGGCTGATGATATAATGAATTGCAATGCTCTGACAAAATGCTTGCTCTCTTGGACATTGTTCATAAGTATTATGTAGGTGGATAAATCCATTAAAGCAAATAATTTCCTTTTATTAAGCTGAATATGACTGAGTGTGTTTTTGAACCAGGTTTAAATGGACTGGTAAATGTGTGTTAAACCCCTGCATAAAATAATTCACCCTCTGGCCTTGGAGATACATACCCTCCTTAAATTGAGCTCTGATTCATTCGCTTAGCTATTGTGCTTTCTGCTCCTTATGTAAATTCACTTGCAGAGGTTAGTTTCCATTCAACAACCTTGTTATCAACAATTAGCTGGTTGGAATAATTAGATTTGTCCATTTTAGTCATTTCAATCGCTTTGGAAGGGCCTTTCCTTGGTGTGAACAACTATTTTTGTTTGCACGTAAGCCCCTGGATTTGGCTATACTGTATTCAATTATTTTGCATTGTGTTTATACCACACAGTTGTCCAAGTGAGCATTTGAATATGAACAGGTTCTTGTTTTTCATTTTATCTATACGTGACATTTTCCTCTTGGGTGTTTGTTAATAAATAAAGTCACCACAGTCTTACCATTAACATAGGACTACTCTCCCATTAGAGAGAGTGACTGGTGGGTGCTTGAGGGTCACCGTGCCTCAGGCAAGGCAGAGGTTGAGAAGGAGAGCTCTTCATGGTAACCTCAGCTGGTATGGAATTGAACCCGCACTGTTGGCATCACACTGCATTTCAAACTAGCCATCGAGTTAACTGAACTAACCAAATAATATTGATGTGTTCTGTATTAGAATCCTCAGCATAGGCTCAGATTATTCCAGTGGCTGTTTTTGCTGTCCGTCTTTTTAATTCCCCCATCCACGTGTTCAACAATGCCCTCCAGTGCATCGCTTCCATTTCCTGCACCTTTGCCCTCAAACTCCACCCGTCTAACTGCAACAAGGATAGACCCCCTCAGTCCTCACCTTCCACCTAACTAATCTCCAGATACAGTGCATTATTCACTGTCATTTCTGCCACCTTCAGTCAGACCCCACCACCAAAGATATATTTCCCTCCCCGCCCCATCTGCATTCCATAGAGACCATTCCCTTCGCAACTACCTTGTTGGGAGTCAGCACCCTTCCACCAACCCAACCTTCACACCCGGCACCTTCCTTTGCCACCACATGAGTCGTAAAACCTGTGCCCACACCTCTACCCCTCACCTCCGCCCAAGTTCCCAAAGAACCTTTTCATGTCTGGCAGAGATTTTCCTGCACATCCACCCACCTCATTTACTGTGTCTGTTGCTCTCGATATGGTCTCCTCTACATCAGGACACCAACTTGTGGAGCATTTCAGAGAACATCTCTGGGACAAATGTGCCAAACAACCCCCTGTGGCTGACCACTTCAACTCTCCCTCCACTCCACCAAGGACATGGAAGTCCTGGGACTCCTTCATTGCCAAATCCATGCCATCGCCAACAGGAGGAAAAACGCCTCATCTTCCACCTTGGGACCCTCCACATGGCATCAACATTGACTTCACTAATTTCCAAATCTCCCCTCCCCCCACCTCATCCCAGGTCCAACCCTCCAACTTGGTACTGCGCTCTTGACCAGTCCTACCTGTCCATCTTCCTTCCCACCTATCCACTCCACCCTCCCCACTGACCTATCACAATCACTCCCCACTTGCATTCACCTGTGGCCTTCCTGCCTACCTTCCCCCAGCCCCACTCCCACTCCCCATTTATCTCTCATCCCTCTTCCCCCTCCACATTCCTGATGAAGGACCTATACCCGAAACGTTGACTCTCCTGCTCCTTAGATGCTGTCTGACCTGCTGTGCTTTTCCAGCTCCACCCGTTTTGACCCTGAAAAAGGCATTCTACAATTCTGGTTACCCTTCTATGCGGAAGGTTGTAGTTATTCTTGAAAGGGTACAGAAAAGACTGACAGGATATTGTGAAACTGAGGTTGGAGTTATAGGAAGACGCTGAATAGACTGAGGCTTTTTTCCCTGCAGTGTCAGAGGCTGAGGGGTGACCTTATAGAAGTCAATGGAATCATGAGAGACCTGGATAGGGAGAATAGCCAAAGTCTTTTTCCTAGGTTACGGAGTCCAAAACTAGAAGACATAAGTTTGAAGTGAGATGGAAAAGATGGAAACGGGACCCGAGGGTAACTTTCTCATGCAGAGTGTGGAGCATTTATGGAATGAACTGTTAAAGAAAGTGGTGGAGCCAGGTACAATTGCAACATTTAAAAGGCATCTGGATGGGTATATGAATAGGAAGGGTTTAGAGGGATATGGGCCAAATGCTGGAAAAGGTTATATTAGGATGTCTGGTCAGCACAGACAAGTTGACCGAAGGGTCTGTTTCAGTGCTGTTTGGTTAAACTTCCCCAGTCTTATGCAGACAACTTTAGAGGTGGGAGTGGCAGCACGTTTTGGGGACCTGGCATCAGGACAGATCCCTGAGCATCTAACCCCTCACCCACCACTGAGTAATTTTGCTGGAGCCAACTTTTGGCCAGCACTGACCTACCCAGCGGTCAGTTGTGGGCAGGTAATTCAGTTCAATTAAGTGCCCACTCAGAGTCACATTGTTGACACATATCTCATCTGGTCAGATGAGCACACCCCTGCTACCTCCTTCAATTCTCTCCATCCACCATTCCTGGATCTGTAGGCCCCAGACATTAAGCGGCACAAGCATAGACCATTCTGTGGAATGATTTCAGAGGTTGTGGCGCCAATAATTGTTTTTACATGTTTACAATCTTAACAATTGCAGTAAAATACAGCTCAATGAATTACTCATGAAAACTATATTACCCCAATTGATAGCTGCTATTCATAATGTACCATTGCATTTATTTCATTGAAACTGTAAATATTCAGGTTTGCTCGGCGATTATGATCTCCAACAACAAAAGGACATCCAACTCCCTATAGCATTGTAGAATCACTGACCAACGTTCAGGGGGTCACCCGTCCATCACTGACACATCATAGATTGGATCTTACAGGTTTCAAGCCTTCCCTCTGCTTCCTGTTTATTTGATTTAATTTGATTTGATTTATCTTCACATGCTAAAAGGAAGTACAATGAAAAAGCATTCATCCATGGCTATGATATTGCACCATTTTGAAGGTTTAAGAATTAGAGAAAAAATTCAAAGGGGTAGCTGAAAGAGAAGTCTGAGCTGATCCTCAGACGCTGTGTTTTGCTGCTGGGCCAATTCACCTCCATCGTGACCTTGCTGCTGCTGGCGCCAGACTCACTAATGTGAAAGCAGTGTCTCTCACTGCGGCCCATCTCATCGATGTTGCCACCTTGCCCTTCCACCACAGTTTCACTGCCACCAGTACCAGACCCAACCAGTGATTAGGAAGCCGAAGTATTTGAAGAAAATAACTAGGGGACATTTAGACATCCCAGTAAGCCTAATGACCTGAATAGAATGCTACCCTTGCCAGGATATGATTAGTATGGGCAGGCCTTGTTTTTAACAGCTCACATGAGAACAGGTGGGAAGGAAATTGGGGGACATCATTCAGTGGGTATCCTACGCAGATGTGAGACAACCCTCATGACATATCACCCCACTGCCTTCCCTCCTTTCCTTACATGCGGCCAGCTGGGCAAAGCCCTTGTCTTCAGTCCCTCCCAGGTTTTGCCATGATCCTCTCCGGGCACCTTCCTGCAGCCCCAGCAGCGGCCAGGACTGGGCTGTGGCACTGGTGGGGTAGAGGTGCAGCTGGCCAATCAGACAGGCTGGCAGACTCCTCTGGCATGACCTTATCATGCTGAGGGTCACATGTCCCACTGTCAACCAGGTTAGAATGTTTGAAGCAAGGCGTGTTGCAGGATTAGCTGGCATGGAGCTTCTGGGTTAGTGGGAAGTAGTCTTTAGTTCTAAAGATAAATGAAAGAAAACAATTTATTTAACCTGCACTTTTTTTGAGTTGAGGTGGGGATGCTTTTTGCTCCTCCATTTCTCTCCTTTATTTCCCTCTATCTTCTCCTTCCCAAGGTTGCAACACTGGGATATTTGTAGCTCCTCATCATTTCACCTAGGTTGCCTTCACATCAGAGCCCAGAGGTGGTCCGCTACTTTAATCTAACCCAGAAAGACGTATAAGCCTCTTATGTCGAGCCTCAGCCCCGGTAGAATGATAATGATGGATATGCATTCTCAAACTTGCTTGATTACCTTTGGAAATAGAATCATTTAATGGTTACTGCATTAAATGTCTTTTCTCAGTGAGTTCAAGTGCAACTCACCTAGCTCAACTCTTCTACCTCTTTCACCATAGCCCTGCAAATCTTTGCCATTAAGGTGCTCATCCAGTTCCCTTTGAAAAACTGCAATGCAAGCCATTAAAAGGACTTTTGAGGAGCACTGGTTAGTGTCCCTACCTCTGAATTTAAGGTAGTGCATTACAGATCCTAACCATTCACAGCACAATAGGTTTTCTTCATGTTACCTTTGTTTCCTTTGCAAGCCCCTTAAATTCAAATCATCTAGTTCTCAAATCTTCTGCCATTGGTCTTTACTCTGTATTAACCCTTGATGATTTCAATACTTCTATCATTTTGCACAGATTGTAAGGTCTTGCTTAAGTATATAGAAAAGGAGGAGAGTAGCTAAAGTAACTGCTGGTCCTATAGAAATAGAGACAGGAGAAGTAATTGTGGAAAATGATGAAATAGCACAGACATAACAAATACTTGGAGCTGTCTTCACTATGGAAGACTCAAGTAATAGAGGGTTATTTAGGAGCAAAAACAGTGAGGAAATTAAGGAAATGAATTTCAGCAAAGAGAAAGGAAAAGTGGTGAAAAGGAACAAATCTGCAATTTCTGTGACCTGAAAACCAACATCCTTAAATTTGAAAACTGAAAGCTGCAGAGATAGTAGATGTGTTAGTTATGATTTGCTCTGGCTCTCTCAGACCTCCCATACTAGTTTAAACCTTCCCGAGTGGCACTTGCAAGCCACCCTGCCAGGATATGGTGTCCCTCTGGTTTAGGTAAAACACATCCCAACTGCTCCAGAAGACATCCCAATGATCCACATAACTGAAGCCCTTCCTCCTACGTCAGTTGTTTAGCCCTGTATTTGACTGTACTATCATCCTATCCTAGCCTCGCTGACATGTGGCACAGGAAGTAATCCTGAGATTACAGCCCTCGAGGTCCTGCTTTTCAATATGTTATGATTAGAATGAATCGATGTGGTTTTACTATGGGGAAATCTTGTTTGACAAATTTATTAATGTTTTTTGTTGAGGATGTGGCTAGTAGGATAGATAAGGTAGAGCCAACAGAAAACCTGGATTTCCAAAAATAGTGTGATAAGGTACTATGCAGAAAGGCAGGATAGGGATCCATGGAATTGGGGATTGTATAGTGTCATGAATAGAGGTTTGATTAATAAATGATAAGCAGAGGGAAGGTGTGAAACTGATAAAGTTCTCACAGGACTACACAGGGTCAACACATGTTTCAGATGATTAGCTAGACTATAATCGGAGTCAAAGTTTAAGGATACAGGATGGACCATTTAGGACTGAGATGAAGAGAAATGTCCACGCAGAGAGAGGTGAGCCTATAGAATTCTCTGCCATAGAAAGTGGTTGAGGTCAAAACAATGAATGTTTTTAAGAAGAAATTAGATATAGTTCTTGGGGGCTAAATGAATCAAAGGATTTGGGGGAGAAAGTGGGATCAGGGAACTGAGTTGGATGATCAGCCATGATCATAATGAATGTTGGAGCAGGCTCGAAAGGCATACTCCTGCTCCTATTTTCAATGTTTCTGTAAATATTGAATTTTCAATTTGGTAGCTTATGGCTTGGGGAGTGCTGTACACATCAGCTATTTAGAATTTATATAAACCACCTAGCTGCAGGGACAGAGGAATGATTTTTTTTGGCTGTGGCAGCCGTGAGGAATTCTGCCCTCACTCAGGGGTAAGGCTCACCTTCAGGAGATTGCATGCCAATCTGCTTCATTGTTCCTGATGGTGCCAGAGCTCATCTGTGGGCACTGCCAATGGGACCAGGCAGAGGGTCAAAGAGGAATCTTCCTGCCTCAGAACGGAAAGTCTTGGGCTTTAAGGTGGAGTGGGATCCTGGTGTCCAGGGAGTAGAGAGAGTGACATGGCAGCCATTTTCTGTCCCTCCCACTGAAAATGGGAGGGATGGAGGCAATGTAATAGCTAATCCACTGTGAGCCACTTTCATCTCCACAGTTAGATAGATAGATAGATTACCTACAGCGTGGAAATAGGCCCTTCGGCCCAACAAGTCCACACCGACCTTCCGAAGAGAAACCATTCCCCTATATTTACCCCTGACTAATCCACCTAACACCACAGGCAATTTCCCATGGCCAATTCACCTGACCTGCACATCTTTGGACTGCGGGAGGAAACCGGAGCACCCGGAGAAAACCCACGCAGACACGGGGAGAATGTGCAAACTCCACACAGACAGTTGCCCGAGATGGGAATTGAACCCGGGTCTCTGGCAATGTGAGGCAGCAGTGAATGGAAAAAAGGAGTGATCATGAAAAGCTGAATAAATTGGAACTATATAGTCTGGAATTTCATTGAATTAGACAAAATCACATTGGAACGGGCAAGATTCTGAAAGGACTTTGTAGGATCAAATGCTGACAGATTGTGTTTGCAGGTCAGCGAATTTAAAACATGATGGTGTTTAAGTGCAGGGGGGATGGTGGGATAAGGAGGTGATCATTTTGGATAGAGGTGAGGAGAAATTACTTCAGTCAAGGTATTGTGAGTCCTAGTAATTGCCTACCTCAGAGGGTTGTGGATGCTGCAATGTAAAGTACATTCCAGCATGGGACAGTCAGAGTTTGAAGCTCTCAGGGTATGGGGAGAGGGGAATGTCAATCTAACGCATCGATGATTGAGAGCCAGAGGTTTCTAAAGGCTCATCATGATGACATGTCTTCATCCTCCAAACAAAATCTAGAACCTTATTGGCCTTTGAATCAGCCTTCTCAAACTGCCACCTTCAATGCTTTATGCACATATAACCCCCACACCTCCCTCTAGAATAATTAGGGGATTTGAGGAGGAGGGTGAGAGTCTCTGGAACTCACTGCCTATATGTGTGCTAGATGCAGGAATCCTCAAGACAATTAATAGGTATGTAGATGATCACTTGAAACACCACAGCATACAAGGCTATGGACTAGTGCTGGAAAATAGGATTAGAAAGTGTAGACGTATGCTGAGCAGTGCAGAGATGATGGGCTGTTTGGCCTTTTTCTGCACTGTAAAAGCTCTATGATTCTCATTATGCCTTTAATTTTGTCTTGCTTTTCATTATTTATCAGAACATATCACCTTGTACTTCTCTGAATTCAGGAAAAGTTACCTTAGTCTTACCAGATCATGGGGTTGCTTTCTCATCAGAGAGAGAAAAATGACTGGTGGTGGTTTTACCTAAGTCTTAGGCAAGGGTGGGAGATTGAGAAGAAGCGTCTTTTGTGGTAATTTCAGCTGGTACAGGAATCAAAACCACACTGTAGGTATCATTCTGCATCGCAAACCAGTGAAGTGAACTAACCAACTCCCTACATCTCTGAGCTATATATCATATATCAAATGGTTAGCTATTCCAGCAGCCTATAGGAGAGTACTCATCCAAACATCTGAAAATGGTGAATCATTTTGCTTAATATACCTGAGTGATTAAATTCCTTACAGTGTGGAAACAGGCCCTTTGGCCCAACAAGTCCACACCAACCTTCTGAAGCGTAACCCACCCAGACCTATTCCCCTATATTTACCCCTGATTAATGCACCTAACCCTATGGGCACTTTAGCATAGCCAATTCACCTAACCTGCACAACTTTGGATTATGGGAGGAAACCCATGTAGACACAGGGAGAATCTGCAAAAAGCCCATGTAAATAAAGCACTTTCCTCTCCAGAAGGACATTGGTACAATTATGAATCATTTGGGTTTATAATGAGGGCTCAATAATTTCATTTTCACTTTTCACTAACATCAGCTTTATCTTCTTACAGCTTTTGTGTAAAACTGAATTTGGTTCCTTAAAATGCCATTCTCATGTTAAGAGCTCACACTGTCCATTAATGTGGCCATTGGAATAATCTACCATGAGGCAGACACTTGGAGGTAAAGGGATATTTGAACAACTGTTTGTAGTAGAGATTAATGGGATGCAGAATCTGTGGAATGAGGTTGTTGTTTTTGACCAGCATGGTTGTGATTTGCCAAAGAGCCTTTTACTGGACTGTAGACCTCTACAATTCTATGACTCTAATTCATTTTAAATTGTTCTAGTAAGTGAAAAACGCATATTTAAAGAGTTAAATTATACTATTTTGTGCTACAAAGCTCCAAGCCTCTACCTCCATTTGAGTATACTATTTGCTGCACCATTGAAAGAGCTCTATGACCTTTCTCTGGAATGTTTCACTGAAGAATGAATTGCACAGCTCCAATACTGCACTTGGTTGGATTTGAAAGATTTTGTTGCAAATGCTACTTGTTAGAAACTGATGGCCTTTTGTTGAGTTTATTGCTAGTTTATACTAAATATTCCTTGTGGATTGTCTCAAAGAAAAAAAGTAAAGAAATAGAGGAATTGTATAGCAGCTTTTAAGAACTCAGGATGTCCCAAATCATTTTAGTTGCTGAACAACTTTGAAATGTAGATTATTAACATGTGCACAGCAGGATCCCACAAGGTCCATCACATCCATGCTGGTCAACAGTTAGCCAACTGGCCTAACCCCACTTTCCAGCTCACTATCTTCAGTTGCATATCCAAATGTTTTTTAAACGTTATGTGGATTTCTGTTCCAAATCACTTTCAAGTGGGGAGCTCCAGATCTCTACCATCTTCTGGGAGAAAAGAAATATTCCCCTTCATTCCCCATATAATCTGTTATCTCAAATCTATGCCCCTGTTATGGGCCCTTTCATCCCAAAGTCCCATCAATACATCCTATGTAGACTACTCATAATTTTACACATTTCTATTTAGGTATCGCCATAGTATCATCTACTCTAAAAGAAAACAATCCCAGCCTATCCCAATCTTTGCTCCGAACAAACATTTTCCAGTCCAGACAAATCCCCTTCTGTGGCCTCTCGTGGACTGACAAGTTTACAGAATTACAAATCGTGTTGGATATTTTGACTGTCATCATTGAATCCGTACAGTGTGGAAGCAGGCCATTTGGCCCATCAAGTCCACACCAACCCTTCGAAGAGCATCCCACCCAGACCCACCCTATCCCAGTAACCCTACACTTCCCATGGCTAACCCACCTAGCCTGCACATCACTGCACACTATGGGCAATTTCCCATGGCCAATCCACCTAACCTGCACATCTTTAGACTGTGGGAGGGAACCAGAGCAGCCAGAAAAAGCCCATGCATACACAGGGTCTTTCATCAATCTCTTCAATCAGTTTACATAATTGGCAGCCATCAAAGTAAGAGTCTCTGTGAGACTGTGGGCTATTTGCTTCCTTCAGGAAATATACTGGAAATGGAAACCGAATCATTCACCTTTATACCAAACCAGAAGGCATTGAGAACACTCAGCAGGTCAGGCAGCATCTGTGGAAAGAACAGAATGTGGAAGGTTAGGATAACGTTTCCTACAGTCAGTGTATACACTGCCCTAAAGCTGAGCAATAGCACTTATATGTTTCATGCTATTGTTTGGTTGTCAAGATTGTTGAGGACTATTGATTCAGGCACTATCAAACATATACACACCTAAATTAGGTAAGTGACACAGGTCTCCCCCAGTATCGTTTCAGTTAGGTTATCAACTGTGATGTGCTTAAACAGTGACATATCACAGTGACATTGCTAGAGCACAAGAATTGTTTGGCACGTACTTATGATGAGCCTCTGAAAGAGCTACCAATTAGTCTCTCTCTCCCTGCTGTAGCCCCAGAGCCATGCAAATGTCCCCTTCTTAAATAAAGATTAAATCCATGATGCCTTGTCCTCTTAATGCTGAGCGATGACCTCAGTGTGAACCTAACAGAGAATGCTCAACTGTATTAGAACTTGTACAAGCTGGATGTAAACCCCTGAGTTGGGTCTATTGGAATCATAGAGTCTCTACACTGTGAAAACAGGCCCTTCAGCCCAACAAGTCCACACTGACCCTCCGAAGAGCAATCCACCCAGACCATTCCCCCTACCCTATGTTTACCTCTGACTAACACACCCAGCCTATACATCCCTGAACACTATGGACAATTCAGCATAGCCAATTCACCTAACCTGCACATCTTTGGACGGTCGAAGAAAACTGGAGCACCCAGAGGAAACCCAAGCAAGACACGGGGAGAACGTGCAAACTCCACACAGTCGCCTGAGACTGGAATCAAACCCAGGTTCCTGACACTATGAGGCAGCAGTACTCACCACTGAGCCACTGTGCACAAGTTGAAGGCAAACCTCCACATTAGGTCTAATTATGTTGCGTTTGGGTACATTGGTAATTGTGAGCAGCAGTGATCAAGGAAGTGTGTGTAATGGCTAACAAAAGGCAGCATAATCATTAGCTGTGAAGTTGTACATGTTTTGTCATACAACATGGCCATTGAAACTGACATTACTCGAAGTATTTCAAAGAGGACGCTTTGGTTTTGTCACAGAGAAGAAGAAGGCAGTGCCTTCCCATGACGGCAATGAGGAACTTGTCAAAGTCAGTAAATGGAAGCAAGTTTGTTCCTGGATTACATTTGATTGACATGAATATTGATATCTACGTACCATTAAAACTATTTAGCAAAGACTAAAACTGACACAGCACATGGTAGTTAGTCATTACATGGAAAACTTTCATTCCAACCTTGGCAAATTAACAAGCTTTTGTGATTATTGCAAGGACTTACCTGTATTTTTTACAAGTACAAATAATGTAGAATGTAAAAGCACTTCCAAGAATGATAACATTTATAAAATTCTAACAGGATTAGCAGGAAGGATGTTCTCAATGACTCGTGGCTCCAGAACCGGGGATCCAGGCAAGGCAATTTAGCAATGAGATGATGAGAAATATCTTCACCCAGAGACTGGGGAGTCTGTGAAATTCTCTACCATAGAAAGCAGTTGGGGCCAAATCATTGAATGTTTTCAAGATGGAGTTATACATAGTCCTTAGGGATAAAGAGACCAAATGGTATGGGGGAGAGAGTGGGAATAGAGTATTGAGTTGGATGATCAGTGATGATCATATTGAATTGCAGACCAGGTTTGAAGGGCTGAATAGCCTACTCCTGCTCCAATTTTCATGAATCAGTTTTATTTTGTAAAGTTAAAATAAACATTGCTATCTTTTAACAGATAGAAGGCACATCTAAACAATATGGCTGTTCACTGTAAAGGTAAGACTAACAGACAAGCAACCAACCCGAACCCATTGGGACTGACTAGCTCCTTCCAGACTGTTACGTACATAAATATCAGTGGGTGGAGCTACACTGAGTGCTCAGTATTAAACCTTTCAGGAAAGATGCCTTATATAACAAATTCGCCTTCCCCATGTTGGTTTCATATTCTTTAATCCCTTTACTAATATAAAATGATGAACCTATGCTCTGAACTATTCAATTGACCTTTAGATTTAGCAGCCCTTTAGATTAGTGACATCTGGAATTGATGTGATATGGTTTATTATTGTCACATGCACCAAGATACAGTGAAAAGTGTTGTTTTGTGTGCTATCCAGACAAATCATACCTTACATAAGGACTGGATATAAGTTTGCTCGCTGAGCTGGAAGGTTCGTTTTCAGACGTTTTGTCACTATGCTAGATAACATCATCAGTGATCCTCCGGTGAAGCACTGGTATTAGTGACCTGCTTTCTATTTATGTATTTAGGTTCCTTGTGTTGGTGATGTCAGTTCCTATGGTGATGCAATTTGCTGTAGTGATGTTATTTCCTGTTCTTCTGTAAATGGTAAATGGGATCCAAGTCGATGTGTTTGGTGATAGAGTTCCGGTTGGAATGCCATGCTTCTAGGAATTCTGGTGTGTGTCTCCGTTTGGCTTGTCCTAGGATGGATGCGTTATCCATGTCAAAGTGGTGTCCTTCCACATCCGTATGTAAGGATACTAGTGAGAATGGGTCAGACTGCAATTTCCCCTCCCACGTGGTTGAAGATGCCCTCCAATGCATCTCATCCACGTTCTGCACCTCTGCTCTCAGATTCCACCCCTCCAACCGCAACAAGGACAGAACTCCGCCCCCCCACTCCAGTCCTCACCTTCCACCCCACCAACTTCCGCATAAATCACATCATCCGCTGACATTTCCGTCACCCACCAGGGACCCCACCACCAGGGATATATTTCCCTCCCCACCTCTATCCACTTTCCGTAAAGACTGTTCCCTCCACGGCTACCTGGTCAAGTCCATGCCCCCTAACAACCCACCCTCCCCATCTGGCACTTTTTCCTGCTACCGCAGGAATTGCAAAACCTGCGCCCACACCTCCCCCCACCTCTGTCCAAGGCCCTAAAGGAGCCTTCCACATCCATCAAAGTTTCACCTGCACTTCCACACCTATCATTTATTGCATCTGCTGCTCCCAATGCGTTCTCGCCTACATTGGGGAGACAAGACGCCTTCTCGCAGAGTGCTTCAGAGAACATTTCCCGGACAGCTGCACCAATCAACCTCACCACCCCATGGCCGAACATTTCAACTCCCCCTCCCACACTGCTGAAATCATGCAGGTCCTGGGCCTCCTCCATCGCCACTCCCTCACCACCCGACGCCTGGAGGAAGAATACCTCATCTTTCACCTCGGGACACTTCAACCCCATGGCATCAAAATGGACTTCACCAGTTTCTTCATTCCCCGCTCCCCCCACCTTACCCCTGTTCCCCTCCCCCCACCTTCCAGTTCATCACCACCCTCATGACCTGTCCCACCTGTCCATCTTCCTTCCTACCTATCCTCTCCACCCTCCTCTCTGACTTAATACCATCATCCCCACCTCCAACCACCTATTGCACTCTCAGCTGGCTTCTTCTCAGCTCCGCTTCCTGGAGTCGATGACCAGCTTCTTCACTTTGCTGACATTGAGGGTGAGATTGTTGTCTTCACACTATGCCACTATGCTGATTGTCTCTTTGTGGTACTCTGTCTTGTTGTTGTTTGAGATGTGACCCACCAATGAGACCACCATAGCAAATCTGTAAACTGAGTTAGAGCTGCATTTGGCCACACAGACATGAGTCTATAAGGAGTATAATAACGTAGCCTTGTGGGGCACTGCTGTTGAGGATTATTGAGGAGGAGGTGATGTTGCGATCCTTACTGAAGTAACTGCACAGAGGCCATTGTCCCCTCACCAAGCCACCCTTTATTTACTAGTGCACAGTATACATATCAGTTGAGTCAGTCCTCAACTGAGGAGATTCTAATCGCCAGTTTAATTTTTTTTCTTTTTTTTCTTTTTTTTTTAACCCCCACACTACCACCTAAGTGCAGTAGTGCTTATTTTTTTTTCCCCCAGCACCCATGGTGTGTGTGTGCAGGTGTGAGACACAGTGAAAGACACAAAGTGCACGAATCTTTATTCAAATTCCACCACCAGGAAGATAGGAAAACACCTGGGTGGGCAGTGACATACACTGCCCTTCACATCAAGGAGCAGTGCTGTGTGATCAAAACAGTGAGGGGGAGGGTAGGGACTAAAACAAAATAGAATTGGAGGGAGAAATGATGCACTCCACTCCCAGCGGCGCCCACCTCTCCCTGAACAACTCCAGGGTGTTGGTGGACACCGCGTGCTCCTTCTCCAAGGACACCCGGGCTCTAACGTAACCGCGGAAGAGGGGCAGGCAGTCGGCCCGAACGACGCCCTCCATGGCCCGCTGCCTCGACCTGTTAATGGCCAGTTTGGCCAGGCCCAGGAGCAGACCCACGAGGAGGTCTTCAGACCTGCCCTCCTTCCTCATAATCGCCGGTTTAATTTTTTTTTTGCTTTTTAGTGAAGGGGAGGGGAGGGACTAAATCAAAATAGAGGGGTCCCTGTTTATTTATTTATTTATTTCTTAAATTTAACCCCCACACTACCACCTAAGTGCGGTAGTGCTTATTTTATCCCCAGCACCCATGGTGTGTGTGCACAGGTGTGAGACACAGTGAAAGACACAAAGTGCACCAATCTTTATTCAAATTCTAGAGGGGTCCCTGTTTATATTTATTCATTTTTTTTCCTTTTAACCCCCACACTACCACCTAAGTGGAAAACACCCGGGTGGGGTTTAATTTTTTTTTTCCTTCTTTTTTTTAAGTGCGGTAGTGCTTATTTTATCCCCAGCACCCATGGTGTGTGTGCAGGTGGGAGACACAGTGGAAGACACAAAGTGCACGAATCTTTATTCAATTTCCACCACCAGGAAGATAGGAAAACACCCGGGTGGGGTTTAATTTTTTTTTTTTTTGCTTTTAATGCTGTTTATTTTTTTTTCCTTTTTTTTTCTTTTTTTTTAAAAACAGTGAAGGGGAAGGTCCCCGTTTGTTTTCGGGTGGGGTTTAATTGGTCAGCCAAGGCTTTCCTGATTGGTCCAGGCTAATAACCTCAATCAAGAACCTCGTAGTTAACGAGGTCAACCTGGTCCCAATCACTACACTGACTGATTGCAGTCGGTGGATCAGAGAGTCGAGGATCTAGTTGCAGAAGGGGGAGCAGTGTCCTAGATCTCAGAGTTAGGAGATGAGTTTGGTTGGAATTATCGTGTGAAAGGCAGAGCTAAAACTATAAATAGGTGTCCTTGTTATCCAGATGTTTCAGGGATGAGTATAGGGCCAGGGTGATGACATTGCTGTGGACTTGTTATGATGGTAGATGTGTTGTAGCAGATCAAGGCAGTCTGGGAGGCTGTGTGCCATCACTAACCTCTCGAAGCACTTCATAATGATGGATGTCAGAGCCACTGGGCGCTAGTCATGAAGGCTGAGTTTTCTTTGGTAATGGGATGATAGTGGTCTTCTTGAAGCAGATGGGAACCTCACGGTTGTAAGGAGAGATTAAAGATACTCCCACAACTGGTCCATGCAGGATCTGAGTGTACAGCTGGGGCCGCCATCCAGGCGAGTCACCGTCTGTGGGTTCACCCTTAAAGAAGTCCAATCTGATGTCTGTGGTGTAGACTGTGGGTACAGCTGCACCCAAGGCTGTCGAGCAGATCACATCATTTCACTGACCTTCTGGTCAAAATCAGCATTGAGCTCACTGGTGAGGGATGCATTGTTGTCAGTGATTCTACTCAACCTCACTCTGTAGCCCGTTATATTGTTTAAGCTTTGCCTCAGTCGACATATGTTCGGGCGGTTAGTCTGGAACTGCAGTTTAGTCTGGTATTGTCTCTTGGTGTCACTGATGGTTTTGCAAAGATCGTACCCAGGTTTTCTATATAAGTGAGGGTCACCCGACTTGAATGTCTCAGACCTGGGCTACAGTAGGGAGTGGATCTCCCAGTTCATCCATGCTTTCCGTTAGCGGGACACTTGGATTAACTTCCTTGGCACACAGTCCTCTACACACTTGCTGATGAAGTCTGTGATGGTAGTGGCATAATTATTAAGGTTGGCCACTGAGTTTTTAAATATGGACCAGTCCACTGACTCCAAGCAGTCACGTAGGAACTCATCCATTCCCTCAGATCAACACTGCAAGACTTTCTGTACTGGATTCTCACACTTCTACTTATAAACTGGGAGAAGGAGCACAGCCTTATGGTCTAATTTACCAAATTGCAAGCAGGGAATGAAGCAGTAGACATCTTTGATGAACGTGAAGCAATTCCCCAGGTTAGTAGGCCTTTGGTGGAACAAGAGATGTGTTGGTGGTATCTTGGTAGCATACTCTTGTGGTTGGCCTGGTTGAAGTCACTGGCTATGATGAACAAGGCCTTGGATGGTCTGTCTCAAGGCAATTTGTAACGGTGTATATTTCATCAACTGCGCTCTTCACTTCTGCATGGGGTGGGTGTATATTGCTGTTGGTGTAGTAGAAGTAAATTCCCACAGTTGGTATAGGGATAGCACTTCACTGTTAGATATTCTAGGTCTGGGAAGCAGTAACTTGTCAGAATCCAAGCTCAAAGAGGTGATGATCAGGAGGCAAACCCCTCCACCCTTTGCCTTGCCCGAAGATGCTATGTGGTCTGTCTGGTGAATTGAGAAACCTTCAGGTTGTAAGGCACAGTCAGGTGAAGCAGAAATGAGACTTGTCTCTGCACAGCACACAGCAGTCTCTCAATTCCCTTTAGTGGGTAAGCCTAGCTTAAGTTCATCCATCTCATTTTCAATGGCTTGGTTATTTTCAAGGAGTATGCAAGGGTGGAGTGACTTGAAACCGGGTTGTTTCAGTCTCACCTACAGGCCAGTGCATCTCCCATATTTCTTCAGTAAGTGGTTGCTTTGGGTTGGGCCTGGCAGTAGATGTGGATAGTCTGTTATTCTAGAAAGTAAATGTGTGCATTTGGTGTGTTCCTGGGCCCTGGTCATGGCTGGGGAGCTCCTGGCAGCGATGGGGAGGGGTGATCTTGTTCTCAGTCCGTTGGGCCTTGATGTCAGATCTCCATGACGTTGGGTAGGGTATTGGGTCCATGTCGGCTCCACTCCATAGAGGCGGGTCACCGATTGATTTCCGAGTCAAGCCTTCGAGAAGCCAGTACGTGGCCAGTCACTTCGTTGTCATGGTCACAGTCGGAAGTCAGGTCAAATTGGTTCATTGGAGGCAGACACTCCGGGAGGTCCTGGTTTCTTTGGGCCATTGGTTGTTTCCAAAGGTCAAAAGATCGGCAGACCTGTAATTAGATTTAAGAGAACTTTGTTAGCAATTCTGAGAGACTTACAATTGAGATTTAAAACAGCAAGATGAGAATAAAAGGTGTGAGGGGATGATCTGCTGGGGCCAACTTGCAAAGAGTCACCACACTCCAGTGTCATTTTGTTGCATGGAATTCTCTCTCCCTTGTATGAAAAGTGTTCTCTGTCTTCAAATCTGAATGACCTCACCCTGATTTTAGGTTTATGCCCCTTGATTGGATCTCCCTCCAACCAGAGATGGTAGTTTCTCTCTATCAGATATGCAGAGAGCAATACATATCAGCAAACATGTATCACAGAATAATAGGGTTGTAATAGGAGGGCGTTTAAAATTTCCCAGTGTCGACTGGGGCTGCCAAAGTGTTAAGGGCTTGGCTGGGGAGGAATTTATTAAGAGTATTCAGGAAAACATTTTCATTCAATATGTCAATGGCTTTATTAAAGAAGGAGCAAAACTCAAGCTCTCTTGGGAATTAAGGCAGGGCAAGGGACTAAAGTGAGAGTGGGACAGCAATTTGGGACAAGTGACTGTAATTCTATTAATTTTTACAAAAGTTATGGAAAAGAATAGATGTGATCCACAAGTTAAAGGTTTAAATTGGGTCAAGGTTAAATTGGGTTGACGGTATTAGATAGGAACTTTCAAAAGTTGATTAGGAGAGGCTGTTCGCAGGTAAAGGAACATCTGGGAAGTGGGATACTTCCAAAAGGGAAATAATAAGAATTCAAGGCCAGAATATTCCTATTAGTGTGAAAGGCAAGTCTGGCAGAAGTAGGGAAGCCTGGATAACTAGAGATGTTGAGGCTGTGGTCAAGAAAAAGAAGAAGGGATACATCAGGTCTGTACAGCTGAGATTGAGTATGGGGGTATTGGAGTATACTTAAGAGGGAATTCAGGAGGACAAAGGGTGACATGAGATAGCTTTGGCAGATAGATAAAGGAGAATCCAAAGAGATTTACAAGTATATTAATGGCAAAAGAGTAACTAGTGAGAGAATAGGGCCTCTTAAAGATCAACAAAGCTGTCTATGTGTGGAACCACAGGAGATGGGTAAGATCCTAAACAAATATTTCGCATCAGTATTTACCATGGAGAAAGGTATGGAAGCTAAGGAACTCAGGGAAATAAATAGTGATGTCTTGAAAAGAGCCCACATTACAGAGGAGGAGGTGCTGGAGATCTTAAAATGCATTAAGGTAGATAAATCCCTGTGCCCTGGTCAAGTGTATTCCAGAACATTGTAGAAAGCTAGGGAAGAGTTTGCTGGGCCCCTTGTTGAAATGTTTGTATTATCAGTAACCAGGGGTGAGTTTCTGGAAGACTGGACAGTGGCTAATGTTGTGCCATTATATAAGAGAGGCTACAAGAAAAGCCAGGGAACTACAGAACAGTCAGTGGTGGGCAAATCGTTGGAGGGGATTTTGAGATCCAGGATTTAGATGTATTTGGAATGGCAAGAACTGTTTAGGGATAATGAGTGGTGCTGGAAGTGCTGGTGTTGGACTGGGGTGGATAAAGGTGACAACCACCTGATGAAGGAGCAGCGCTTCGAAAGCTAGTGCTTCCACATAAACCCATTGGACTATAACCTGGTGTTGTGTGATTTTTTTAACTTTGTTCAGGGATAGTCAGCATGGTTTTGTGCGTGGAAAATTGTGTCTCACATACTTGATTGAGTGTTTTGAAGAGGTGATCAGGAAGGTAGATGAAGGCAGAGCAGCGACCATTATCTACATGGACTTTAGCAACGCCTTCAACAAGGTTTTGCATGAGAGACTGGTTAGTAAGATTTAGATCACATGGGATCTTGAATAACCCTTCAGAGGCTGGCATCCCGTCACTAAGCCACCTTTTATTTACACATGGAGAGCCCTTGACATGATCCAGCTCCCTCGGAGCCAGCTGTCAGAGTGAACAGGATGTGTGACACTTTTGTTCTTATCTGTCAGTTATGGCTCTCGAATTGAACCAGATTAACAGCTCCAATCAGAGAACTCCTATTCTATGAGGTCCACCTGGCAGACCTTGTTACAATCACTACAGGATCCAGGGAGAGCTGGCCAATTCGATCCAAAATTGGCTTGACTGTAGGAGACAGGTGGTGATAGAGGGTTGTGTTCAGATCAGAGGCCTGTGACCAGCAGTGTGCTGAAAGGATCGGTGCTAGATTCATTGTTGTTTGTCATTTATATAAATAATTTGAATGAGCATGTAGGAGCAAATTGATGGTATAGTGGAAAGTCAAGAAGGTTATCTAAGAGTACAAAGGGATTTTGACCAATTGGCCCAGTGGGAGGAGAAAAGGCAGGTGGATTTTAATTCAGGGGAAAGATATCAAAGAGACCTAAGGGGCAACTTTTTCACTCAGTGGGTGGTGCGTGTATGGAATGAGCTGCCAGAGGAAGTGGTGGAGGCTGGTACAATTGCAACATTTAAAAGGCATCTGGTATATGAATAGGAAGGGTTTGGAGGGATATGGGCCAGATGCTGGCAGGTGGAATATCTGATTAGCATGGATGGGTTGGACCGAAGGGTCTGCTTCCATAAGACCATAAGACCATAAGACATAGGAGCGGAAGTAAGGCCATTCGGCCCATTGAGTCCACTCCGCCATTCAATCATGGCTGATGGGCATTTCAACTCCACTTACCCGCATTCTCCCCGTAGCCCTTAATTCCTTGTAACATCAAGAATTTATCAATTTCTGCCTTGAAGACATTTAGCATCCCAGCCTCCACTGCACTCTGTGACAATGAATTACACCGGCCCACCACTCTCTGGCTGAAGAAATGTCTCTGTATTTCTGTTCTGAATTTACCCCCTCTAATTTTAAGGCTGTGTCCATGGGTCCTAGTCTCCTCGCCTAACGGAAACAATTTCCTAGTCCACCCTCTCCAAGCCATGTATTATCTTGTAAGTTTCTATTAGATCTCCCCTTAATCTTCTAAACTCCAATGAATACAATCCCAGGATCCGTAGCCGTTCGTCATATGTTAGACCTACCATTCCAGGGATCATCCGTGTGAATCTCCGCTGGACACGCTCCAGTGCCAGTATGTCCTTCCTGAGGTGTGGGGACCAAAACTGGACACAGTACTCCAAATGGGGCCTAACCAGAGCTTTATAAAGTCTCAGTAGCACAACGGTGCTTTTATATTCCAACCCTCTGAGATAAATGACAACATTGCATTCACTTT
>NC_057749.1:20879673-20900177 GCF_004010195.1 Chiloscyllium plagiosum
ACCCCGCCTCCTCTGCCCACCTCCCTGTCTTTTCGATAAGTTGAAAACCCTTGGATGTTTAACTGCCAGTCCTGACCCCCCTGTAACCACGTTTCTGTGATGCCTACCACATCATAATCATTCACGATGATCTGTGCCATTAGTTCGTCTGCTTTGTTACGAATGCTACGAGCATTCAGGTAAAGTGCCTTAATGCTAACTTTCTTATCATTAGAGATATTGGAAGTCATAAGATGTCCTAAGTTATCCTTCCTTTTTGCTGCATTCGCAGTCTGTCTCAAGTTTAAATCTGCCTGCACATATGCAATCCTGCCGCTTACCTTACCATTTAACTCCATACTCCCTGTCGCTTTCACTTTCCCTTTCCCCCAAAAGTTCCGTGCTGTACATCTCTATGACTCTATGACTCCATAAATGGGGCGAGGTGTTGCATTTTGATAAAACAAACCAGACAGGACTTACTCATTTAATAGTATGGCTCCGGAGAATGTTTATAAACAGAGAGACCTAGGGATGAAGGCACACAGCTCCTTGAAAGTGGCAGCACATGTAGAAAGAGTGGTGAAGAATGCATTTGGCACACTTGCCTTCATTAGTTGGAGCAGGAGTTGGGACATCATGTTAGGGATATACTAGATGTTGGTAAGGCCACATTTGGATTATCATAGTGTCATAGGAATATCACAGTATGGAAGCAGGCCATTTGGCCCAACAAGTCCACACCAAACAACATCCCACTCCCCTGCATTTCCCATGGCTAGCCCACCTGGTCTGCACATCCCTCAACACTACAGACAATTTAACATGGCCAATCTGGCTAACTTGCACATCTTTGAACTGTGGGCAGAAACCCACACAGACACTGGAAGGATGTGCAAACTTCACACAGACAGTCGGCCAAGGGTGGATTCGAACCCAGATCCCTGGTACTGTGAGGTAGTAGTGCTAACCACTGAGCCACCATGCCGCTGAGGACTGCATACATTTCTGGCTGTCCTGCTATAGGACAACTGTTATTAAACTGCAAAGAGTGCAAAAAATATTTACAAGGATGTTACTAAGACTGGTGAGTTTGAGTTATGAGGAGAGGCTGGAACTTTTTTGCCTGGAGCGTAGGAGGCTGAGGGGTGACCGTATAGAGGTTGATAAAATCATGAGGGGCATAAATAAGGTGAATATCCAAGGTCTATTCCCCAGGCAGGGGAATCCAAAACTAGAGGGCATAGGTTTAAGGTGAGGGGGATCTGAGGGTCAATGTTTTCACATTAAGGTGGTACATATGTGGAACGAAGCTTCCAGAGGAAGTGATGGAGCTGGGTACAATTATAATATTCAAAAGACATTTGGACAGGTACATGGACAGAAAAGGTTTAGGGGGATATGGGCCAAACATGGGCAAATTGGACTAGTTCAATTTAGGAAACATGGTCTGCATGGATGAGTTGGGCCGAAGGGCCTGTTCCCGTGTTGTATGCCTCATGACACTGTGATTTTATTTATCCTATCAAATCTTTTAATTGTCCTAAGCAATGCCATCTCCTTTAAAGCAAAAATATACTTACTTCATAAAATCAGAGAATAGAATCCCTACAGTGGAGAAAGAGGCCATTTGGCCCATTAAGTCTGCACTGCCCCTCTGAAGGGCATTCCACCCAGACCTCTACCGTATCCCGTAATCACCACATTTCCCATGGCCAACCCATCTAACCTGCATGTCTTTGGACAGTGGGAGGGAACTGGAGCACCCGGAGGAAGTCCACACAGACACTGGGAGAACATGTCAACTTCACACAGACACCTGAGGCTGAAATTGAAACTGGGTCCCTGGCACTGAGGCAGCAGTGCCAGTCACAATTATGCCTCTATAGCACATAATAGTGCATCACATGATTCAAAATTGATACAAGGTGTGAATCAAAAGGGTTATTTCTTTTATTGATTGATACTCATGTTTACATTTACCTTTATTGCTTGCAAGATGCATAACACACCAAATATACATCCTGAGGAGTTATACCCAGTTTCCAGACCCTCAGTTTACCAAAGCAGAAAGCCTTTAAATAATGGTTGCTCTGAACCGTTGTGAATCCCTCAGCACATGTTTTTTAGCAATGGAAATAACAGCCTGCAGCACTCAGTCACCGACAGCTCTTTACACTGAAAGACTGGCAGGTTTTGGACAGCTCCAAGACTATCTTTCAATGAGTGGATCTTCCAGCCACAATTGATGTTTGGACTTGCCACATAAACACAGTGGCTAGAAAAACAGGTCAGAGGTTAGGAATCCTGCAATGAGTAGTTCACCTCCTGGCTCTCCAAGTCTGTCCATCATCGACAAGGCATAAGTCAGGAGTGTGATGGAATAATGCTTAAAAATGTGTTGCTGGAAAAGTGCAGCAGGTCAGGCAGCATCAAAGGAGAAGGAGAATCAACGTTTCAGGCATGAGCCCTTCTTCAGGAATGAGGCCCTTTATCTGGGATAGTGCAGAGCTTCTTGAGTGGTATTGGAGCTGCACTCATCCAGGCAAGTGGGTTTTCCAGCAACACATTTTTAAGCTCTGATCCCCAGCATCTGCAGTCCTCACTTTCTCCTATGTGATGGAATAATTCCCACTTGCCTGGATGAGTGCAGCTCCAATACCACTCAAGAAGCTCTGCACTATCCCAGATAAAGCATGTTATTGACACACCTTTCATGGAACTAAAACAGGTGGAAAAGCAACTTGTGAGAGATGTACAAACAGTTTCCAGAGAGATATTAATAGGTTAAATAAGTGGGGAAAAAATTGGCAAATACAATATAATATGAAAAAATGAAGTTGTTTATTTTGGAAGGAAGATCAAGAGTGTTAATAAAAGGAGATAATCTGTAGAAAACTGTAAAACAAAGGGACTTGGGAGTACTTGTGCATTTGTGTATTTCCGGGCGGCACGATAGCTCAGTGGTTAGCGTTGCTGCCGCACAACGCCAGGGACACAGGTTTGATTAGATTAGATTAGATTACTTACAGTGTGGAAACAGGCCCTTCAGCCCAACACATCCACACTGACCCGCCGAAGCGCAATCCACCCAGACCCATTCCCCTACATTTACCCCTTCACCTAACACTACGGGCAATTTAGCGTGGCAATTCACCTAACCAGCACATTTTTGGACCGTGGGAGGAAACCGGAGCACCCGGAGGAAACCCACGCAGACACGGGGAGAATGTGCAAACTCCACACAGTCAGTCGCCTGAGGCGGGAAATGAACCCGGGTCACTGGCGCTGTGAGGCAGCAGTGCTAACCACTGTGCCACCGTGCCGCCCACAACACAACACAACAGTTTGCTTCCTGCCACGAGGATATGCAGATTAGGTGAATTGGTCATGCTAAATTGCCCATAGTGTTAGGTGCATTAGTCAAAGGGAAATGGGTGTGCGTGGGTTACCCTTTGGAGGGCTGGTGTGGACTTGTTGGGCCGAAGGATCTGTTTCCACACTCTAGGGAATCTAATCTAAGGACAGAAAGCTAGCACACAGGTGCAGCAGGTCACCAGGAAGACTAATACAATGTTAACCCTTATTCAAGGGGGTCAGAGTATAGCTGAATATATCTATGACTCTATAAGAATAAGTATTGACTGCAACTATACAAGGTGCTGGTGAGACCACATCTGGAGTACTGTGAACAATTTTGATCCCCAGATTTAAAAAAATATATAATTACTTTGGAGGCAGTTCAGAGAAGTTTCACTAGGTTGATCCCTGGTATGGAAGGATTGATTATGAGCGAAGGTTGAACAGTTTGGGACTCTACTCACTGGAGTTCAAAAGAATGAGACATGATCTCATTGAAAGAAAGGGGATACTTAAGGTAAATGCTGAGAGGATGTCTCCCCTCATGATAGAGTTTAGGACCAAAGGACATAGTGTCTGAATTTGATACTGAGATGTGGAGGAATTTATTCTGTCAGAGGGTTGGGAGTGTTTGGAGCTCTTTACCACAGAGACCTGTGGGAACAGACTCCTTGTGTAGTTTAAGGCTAGGATAGACAAACTCTTGATCAATTGGGGAATTAAGGGTTAAAGGGAAAGGACAGGAAAGTGGACGTGAGGAATGTTGGATCAGTCATGATCTTATTGAATGATGGAGCAGGCTGAAGGGACTGAATGGACTACTCGTGTTCCTATTTCTAATGGTTTTATCATCTATCCACAAGCATCCAGTTCCTCCAGCAATGACTGTCAATAGCAGTGCTGTATGCTAATTACAAGATGCACTGTAGAAATTCACCAAAGATCCTTGGACAGCGCCTTCCAAATGCACAACCACTTACATCTAGAAGGTCAAGGGTACCAGATACATGGGACACCACCACCTTCAAATTCCCCTTTAAACCACTCAGCATCCTGACTTGAAAGTACACCACCATTCCTTCACCATTACAGAGTCAAAATCCTGGAATTACCACCCTAAGGGCATTGCGTCAACCTACAGAACATGCAGCAGTTCAAGAAGGCAGCTCACCACCACCTTTTTAAGCTGGAAATGTGTTGCTGGAAAAGCGCAGCAGATCAGGCAGCATCCAGGGAATAGGAGAGTCGACGTTTCGGGCATAAGCCCTTCTCCAGGAATGAAGAAGGGCTTATGCCCGAAACGTCGACTCTCCTATTCCCTGGATGCTGCCTGACCTGCTGCACTTTTCCAGCAACACATTTCCAGCTCTGATCTCCAGCATCTGCAGACCTCACTTTTACCACCTTTTTAAGGGCAATAAGCATCCTGTGAATGAATAAAAATATTTGGAAGATTTTCACCCTACAAACTGACCTTAGAGATGATTATGGGTTGGCTTGTACCATTCAATTCCTATGTAATATATGTACTATACCCACTACGTTGTCTGTAGAAGACTCTGCAACAACAATATTGTGTGCGGTAAATATTGTGCTCATCAAATTTTGTGGAAGAAAGGATTAACTTACATTTTGATGACGCCTTTCAGGACTTCTGAACAGGTGACAGATAGCGGGATCCCACAAACAGCAATGAGATAATGTCTAGTTAATCTGGTTTAGTGATGTGAGTGGAGGAATAAGAATTGGCCAGGATATAGGGAAGAATTTCCTGCTCAGCTTTGAAATTGGGCCATGGAAGATTTCATGTTAGGTTGAGAGAGTGGTTTAATTTCTCATCTGAGTAATGGATTTTCTGAGAGTGTCACATTCCCGCAGGCTAAGTTACACACTCAAGCTTCAAGCTTGCTGTGCAGATTTTAGTTTGTGTTGGCAAAATTACAGCCAACTCTGCCTCTGGGCCCAATAGTAAACAGTACCTTACACAGACAGCGTGGTTATTTTCCACTGTGTGAATTTAGCCGCTAAATAAACGAGGATTTTGAAATAACAAACACAGCTATTGAACACACAGTCTTTGAGGAACCACCACTATTGAAGGTTTTTAAAAAATGATCAAAAATGAATATATTTTAACTTAACTAGAAATATTAAGTAATCTTAAGTAATGTGTTATGAAAAGATAACTCATGGACTTTACAACTAAACATTTATTTCCTCTGATTGTGTTCCTTTTGAATCAATTTTGTGTTTTTGACTTGCTGTCAAATATTATCTCAGTACTTGTTTACAAATTTCACTATTGATTCATTCTGGACTTTTTCTCAAGCTTTGTATTCAATAACTCATGGATGAGAGAAGTTAGTTTAGTGACAGGTTATCGTGCCACATTAACACCTTGTAATGTAAACAGAGTGGGCCAGTTTTTGAACAAATGATAAGCACAGCTTTGTGTTTAGAGACTGGTTGTGGTGGAAGAGTGAACAATCCGTCTACTGTTGCTGCATTGCATAATGCAGTGGCCTGACTGTGAAAGCAGTCAATCTGGTCATCGGCCAAGCTTCTTTCTGTAATTTCTTCATGTAAATAACTTCATTGCTGGGGGGTTCAAAAGCCTCCAGTGTTTCACCTCACATTACTTGAACCATTTCCTCAATAGGGAATCTTCAGAACTGGGTCTGTTCCAGTTTGTAGCTTGGCTGCTTAGTACATACCACAGCCACATTGGGCATAATAACTTTATGGGTGCATTTTGGTGATTCAGACTATTTCTAGTATTGTCTGTTCTTACTATAATGATTCAGATGCCTGCTTTCACAAGCCAGAGAAAGTGAATCCAAACTGCACACTGATAGCTTAAGGATTTTGAAATTTGGATTCTATTGTTGTATAATCTTAATTTTCTCAGTCAATTGTACAGGGACAACTCGGGATGTGCAAAATATAGTCCAAAAGTCCAAAAGGTTAAAGGAGCAGTAAAAGGTCATTCAGCCCACCGAATCCGCTCTGCCATATGATCATGGCTGATACGTTTCTCAACGCCCCCTTCCTTCCACCTTCTCTCCGTAATCTGTGATCCCCTTACCAGTCAAGAACTTATCTACCTCAGTGACTTGGCCTCCACAGCCTTCTGAGGTAATGAGTTCCACAGATTCACTTCCCTCTGCCTGAAGAATTTCCTCCTTATCTCAGTTCTAAAGGGCTGTCCCTTCACTCTGAGACTATCCCTCGGGTCTTAGTCTCTCCTACTGGTGGAAACATCTTCTCCATGGCCACTCTATCTAGGCCTGTCAGTATTTTGTAAGTTTCAATCAGACTGCCCCCTCGTCCTTCTAAACTCCATTGAACAAAACCCAGTGTCCTTAACTGCTCCTAATTATGACAAAACCTTCATTCTTCTTGTAAACTACCTCTGGATTCCCTCCAAGGCCGTCACATCCTTCCTTCCTTTGAAATGGGGCGCAAAACTGTTCACAGATCCCAAATACAGTCATACTAGAGCCTTATACAGCATAGGCAGTGCATCTCTGTCCTTGTATTCTAGCCCTCTAGAAATGAATGCTAACATTGCATTTACCATTAACCAAACCTGCAAGTTAACTTTAAGAGAATCCTGAACGAGGACTCCAGAGTCTGTTTGTACTTCAGATGTCCAAAGCCTTTCCCCGTTTAGAAAATAGTCTATGCCTCTATTCTTCTAAGTCAAAGTACATAATCTCACAATTTCTCACGATGTATTCTATCCACCACTACTTTGCCCACCCTCCTAGCATGTCCAAGTCCTTCTGCAAACATCCCACCTCCTCAACAATTTCTGTCCCAACACCCCTACCTACATTTGCAAAAGTCGCAACATTGCCCTCAATTCCTTTGTCCAGATTGTTAATGTATAACGTGAATAGTTGTCCCAATACAGATACCTGCAGACTCTAGTAGTCACCGCTGTCATCCTGAAAAAGTCCCCTTTATCCCCACTCTCTGCCTTTTGGCAGTCAGCCAATTCTCTATCCATGCCAGCACCTTGCCTCTAACAAACATGAGCTGTTACCTTATTTAGCAGCCTCCTGTGCAGGATCTTGTCGAAGGCCTTCTGGAAATCCAAATACTTCACGTCTACTGACTCTCCTTTGTCTACCTTGCTCCTTATCACCTCAAAAAATCCTAAGAGATTTGTCAGGCATGACCTTCCCTTGATGAAGCTATGCTGACTCAGCCCTATTTTACCAGGTACTCCCAAGTACTCTGCAACCTCATCCTTAATAATGGACTCTAAAATCGTACCCATAACTGAAGGCAGGCTAACTGGCCTATAGTTTCCTGTCTTCTGCCTCCCTCCCTTCTTAAAACTGGGGTATTACAGTAGCCAATTTCCAGTCCTCCCTCACTCCAGTGATTCCTGCAAAATTGCCACCAATGCTTCCACAACCTTCTCAGCTCTCTCCTTCAGAACTCTGGGGTATAGTCTATCTGGTCTGGGTGATTCATCCACCTTCAGACCTTTCAGCTTTCCTATCAATTTCTCTTTAGTGATGGCCACTACACTCATCTCTGCCCCCTGACTCTCTTGAAGTTCTGGTATGTTGCTGATGTCTTCCACTGTCAAAACTGATGCAAAGTACCTATTCAGTTCCTCCGCCATTTCTTTGCTCCCCATTACCACTTCTCCAACCTCATTTCCCAGAGTTCTAATGTCCACTGTTGCCTCTTTCTTACTTTATAGATATCTAAAAAAATAACTCTTGCAATCTGCTTTTATATTACGAGCTAGCTTACTCTTACGATATCTTCTCCCCTTATTACTTTTTTAGTTATTCTCTCCTGGTTTTCAAAGGCTTCTTTTCCTTTTGCTTTTATGCTGTGCCTGACTGCTCTTGTCAGCCTTGGTGCCCCGTCCTCCCTTAGTATGGTCCTTTTTCCTTGGGATGACTTTCTGCTGTGCCTCCCGAATTACCTTCAGAAACTCCTGCCATTGCTGATCCACTGTCTTCTCTCCTAGTTTCTCCTTCCAAACAATTCTGGCCAGTACCTTCCTCGTGCCTTTGTAGTTATCTTTACTCAATTATAATATCATTCCATTTGATTCCAGCTTCTCCCTCTCAAACTGCAGGGTAAATTTTATCATTTGATGGTCACTGCCCCCTAGAAGTTCCTTCACTTTAAATTCCCTAATCACGTCTGTCTCATTATACATCACCAAATCCAGAACTGCCGCTCCTTAGTGGGGAGCTCAAGCTGTTCCAAACAAACCATTTTATAGACATTCCATGAATTCATTTTCTTAAACTCCACTACCAACCTTATTTTCCCAGTCCACCTACACGTTAAAGTCACATAGGATTATTGCAATATTGTCTTTATAATATGCCTTTTCTATCCACATTCTTACTATTGCTAGGAGGTCTGTACACAATTCCCAATTCTACCCATACTGATTGTATGGCTTCCAATTCTATATCACTTCTTACTATTGATTTAATTTAATTTCTTTCACCATTTCGGTGAATTTAAGAATTGAGCATTTATGGACAATTGCTGATGTTCTGGGGAGGAGAACATAACATGATTTATACAGACACTGAGGAACTCTTCATCCCTCTCCTATCGTGGAGTCAATGCCTGTCCTGTGTATTGGATGGTTTCTAACAAACTTTACTTGCTTTGTCAGCTTTCTGCCAAAGCTGATCAATACACATTGTACAGATACTAACAGAAATTGTAGAGGTTACATTTTAAGTGGCCAATGTTCAACTTCGGAAAGCAAAGAAAGTGAGATAAAAGTCGAGAGACCTGACCTAATGATGTAGGAACATCCAGGATGATGTTGCTGCCTGTAGCTGCTCCTGCCTGGAGATCTGCTGTCACAGTGTGCCATTCTTGGCAGTTTTGTGCCGTCCTCCCACATTGTCTGTAACCTCACTATGTCATCTGTCATTCAATTGCACCCAGATCCACCTCTTTCTCTGCTGCTCTCCACATTGCTGTCTGGGCACTATCAGCTCTGACCAAAAGGCTGAAGTACGGATTTTATTTTTCTGGGTGTGACTTTGTTAGAGTCCTTTATGTTCTTGCAATTTCAAACACCCTTCCAGGTTCATATGGTCGATAAATGGAGTTTTTGCAAAAGTCTTTTGTGTAAGTTTGCCTCCAGCAGGATGTTTTAACTGATGTTACAATACTTACACTATCTGGATGTAGGTTTGCTCACTGAGCTGGAAGATTCATTTCCAGACATTTCGTCACCCTACTAGGTAACATCTTCAGTGGGCCTCCGGACAAAGCCTTGTCGATAATTCCTGCTTCCTATTTATATGTTTGGGTTTGTTTGGGTCGGTGATGTCATTTCCCGTGGTGACATCATTTCCTGTGGTGATGTCATTTCCTGTTCTTTTTCTCAGGGGGTGGTAGATGGGGTCTAACTCGATGTTGGATTAGTGGTGCTGGAAGAGCACAGCAGTTCAGGCAGCATCCAAGGAGCAGCAAAATCGACGTTTCGGGCAAAAGCCCTTCATCAGGAAACGTCGATTTTGCTGCTCCTCGGATGCTGCCTGAACTGCTGTGCTCTTCCAGCACCACTAATCCAAAATCTGGTTTCCAGCATCTACAGTCATTGTTTTTACCTAGTTGATTCTAACTCGATGTGTTTATTGATAGAGTTCCGATTGGAATACCATGCTTCTAGGAATTCTCGCGAGTGTCTCCGTTTAGCTTTTCCCAGAATGGATGTGTTGTCCCAGTCAGAGTAGTATCCTTCCTTATCTGTATGTAAGGATACTAATGAGAGAGGGTCATGTCTTTTTGTGGCTAGTTGATATTCATGTATCCTGGTGGCTAGTTTTCTGCCTGTTTGTCCAATGTAGTATTTGTTACAGCCCTTGCATGATATTTTGTAAACGACATTAGTTTTGCTTGTTGTCTGTATAGGTTCTTTCAAGTTCATTAGCTGCTGTTTTAGTGTGCTGGTGGGTTTGTGGGCTACCATGATGTCAAGAGGTCTGAGTACACTATCTCCTAACTGGGCATGGAGTGGGTTAATTGACTGCTGCAGAGGAGCATACTTCCAGTAGAGTATCATGCTTCAAGTGATCCTCGTTAAGATGAGATCTTGATACCCTGTGGTCATATGTTATAACATATGAGTGTGAATCTCAAAGGCACACTGACACACTGAGTGTTTTAAACATATACTGACATCCTAACTGCAAGACCTCTTCGCATCCACATTTCAAAAGCCTCATTGCTTCAACAGATCTTTATTGTCCCATGTTTCTGAGACAGAAAGGAAAGAGGGCAAAATGTAGCACCTTGTGAAACTTTTCCTGGTTGTAAGTTGGCAATTACTTGGTGGTAACACACCCTTCACCTTCACAAAATTACTTCTGGCTCTCACTGTCTCTCTTCAAGCTTTTGCATCACATCTGTCACCTTCTGATATAACAGACAAACGTATTGACTTGTTTCAGTGCGATACCATCTACTCCAATATTCACTCTAATTTCTTCAAATGTATTAATTCCAAGTACCATTGTTTTTGACTTTTTGCTGTTAAACTTCTGGATTTTACTCGATCCGAGAGATTTTGTAGAGCCTCATCTGATTCTGCAAGTGGTGCTGTGGTCACTAGAATATCTGGTGAGGTTTTCCATGCTCTCATTGCCAATTTTTACCCCTGACAGTATATCTAATTCGGAACATTCCATTGAATCAATTTGGCGACAAGTGCACAGCCTTGTCTTTACTTCCTTTTTCACTTGAAATTTATCTGATTGTCCCTCTTCTATGCTGCTACCTGCCGTTTAGTTTCAATATAAATAAGATATAAATAAAAATCTAATCATTACTATCAATGTCATATTTCAGCAATGCATCCATGAATTTTTGATTACAACCATGATCGTTGTTTTTCATAATCTTTGAAACATATGTAAATATTCTTATTCACTTGTAGATATTGATTAAAGATTGTTCTTAGATTAAATATCCCGTCTCTTGTTCCCACTCCAGTTCTAAAATCAGACTGTGTGTTACTAATTTCTGCTCCAAATGTCATTCTTCCTTCCTATTATAATTTCCAAAGTCACTTTAATGAGATGACCCATTAAGTTTGTAATTCTAAACTGATTGCGGTCTATTGCTTTGTGTTCCTTAGGTACCTTGATAAATACTGAATGTCTGAAATCACTAGGAATACATCCTTTGACATATATTTCATCACAAACTTCAATTATCATTTCTAATTCTGTTTCTTCAAATTGTATTTAGATGTTCGGCTGTTGCAGGGATAATGTAACAGGCCTTGTAGTCCAGAACCCTAATGCTAATATTCTGTGGATGTAAATACAAGTTCCACCATAGCAGATATTTTAAACATTGAATTACATTTTCAAAAAACTGAATTTAAAAAGTTGTAATGTAATAGTGACCATATAGCCACTGTCAACTGCTGTTAAAAACTATCTGGTTCATTAGTATACATAAGGAAAGGAAATCTGCCAATCTGTCAGTCTGCCTGAATGTGATTCCACACCCACAGTATTACTCAATAGATAATATTAAAATTAAGATTAGGTAGTATCACATGCATATGGATGATAGTAAGCAAGGTCCAGATTTGTGTTGGGAGCACGGATAACCGCATCTGGACTTAGTGTTTGTGAAAGGTTGTGGGCTAGAGGAGAGTAAAGCTTTCAGGATCAGTTTTCCTGATTGTTACAGCAGAAGGTGCTGAAGAAGAGATATGGGCCAAATGCTGGTAAATGAGACTAGGCCAGATTAGAATGTCTGATCAGCACGAATGAGTTGAACCAAAGGAGCTATTTCCAAGCTGTATGACTACATAAAGTCAATGTGCAGAGGGGGAAAAAAACACTGATGCTTGGAAATGCTTGTATGAACTCTCCATTCTGAAATACAAGATAGACCGGTATTTCTCAGTTACCAGTTTTTCTATTGTTTCCTACTGGGTGACTCTGAACTGTTGTCTGAAATGGCCCTTCCAAGCCACTCAGTTAGATGGCAATTAGGCTTGGCAGTAAATGCTGGCCCTACCACATCTCATATCCCATGGAAGAATAAAGAAAATAAACTTTGTCTATGTTTAGTGCTTCTCCTGTACTCACCAATCTCAAACATTCTATTCCCCCTGATAATGGCAATGTTTGGTCCATAATCTGCTTTTATATATTGAGGACATCCTCAAACTGGATCACGATTCACTTAACTAATTCTGTCCATCATTTAGTTGTGCATCCTTTTCAAACAACATTCTATTATCTTTGTCTTTTGTGCACCCCACTATCTGTTACTATTCCCTTTCTTTCTGTCAAACATTTCACTTTGTGGTGCATAACTTTTGTTTTGTGATTTTGTCCCAGCTCCAAGACATCATCATCACACCTCATCAGACCAGCTCTCTTCAGCCTGCCAACTGGCATGCTTTATTTTTCAATTGCGTCACACTCAGGTGTGTTCCTCTTCTTTCCTCGATCACCTTTACCAGTCTCTTTTATGTTATCCACTCATCATCCATTTTGTCTTGATATTATTTCCTTTGCAGTATGTTGTACACTCTCTCATGTATTTGAAGTTACGTGCTATTTCATGTTCTGATTCCTCAATCCTAAGATGTTTAAACTTGTGATTTTTGAACCTCAAGTAGGAATTCCTCCATGATGTTCATGCCCTTCAACATATCAAGGTCTGAATGGCTACATAGAATGGTTTCGTAGGATCCCTACATTGTGGAAGCAGGCCATTAGACTCATTAAGTTCACACTGACTCTCCAAAGAGCATCCCATACAGACCCACCCACCTATCCCTGTAATCCTTGTTATGGACCAGGCCAGACTCCCTCAAACATATTAAGAAGGTACCCCATACCGTAACTTTTATTGTTTTTAAGGCACGTGGATAAGCCAGGAGTGATGCAGCTGGTCAAAACACTCAACTTTAAACAAAGCAGAATTTATTTAAACATTACGGATGAAACACAAACAAAAGAAAAAAGACTTTAGAATAACTTATTTCAAAACCCACCCAATATGATACTGTGACTTAATGAAGCCGTTCCAATCCCCACAACATCTCATAAGCACACCCCTTGGCAAATGGTAAATTAAAATACAGGCAGGGAGAAGTTTCAGAGACAAAGTCCAGGCAAGAAACATCTGTTGAAGCATGGAATGTCTTTTCACTGTGGCTGCTTCTCTAAGTCCCCAGCCGTTTTCTGACTGCCTGCTAAAACAAACCAAACTAGAGAAACCTGAATTAGGGGAAATGGCCACTCCCTGTCATTGTTCTAAGTAACCATTTCCAGACAAATTGGCACCTCTGACTTTACGATCCCTCTTGGGAAAAAAACAAGGACAACATAACCTTGTTAAAGGGATAGCGTCATCACTCCCTACAGTTCCCATGGCTAACCCACCTATCCCTGGACACTATAGGTCAATTTAGCATGGACAATTCATTTAACCTGCACATATTTGGACTGTGGGAGGACACCAGGAAACACAACAGAAACTCAGACAGACACAGGCAGAATGTACAAACTCCACACAGACAGGGTGGAATCCAACCCACATCTCTGGCACTGTGAGGCAGCAATACTAACCACTGAGCCACCATGCTACATATCTTTATTTTTATTTTATATCTTAAAATTAATTTTTGCAACAAGGAGACAATGCTCTGTTTTTATATCCATATTGGCATGTGTAGACTGTTTCCAATATGTTGCTTCCTCACCACACTATGCCAGGAGGCTGCCAGGAAGGTAAATTTCCCTCTAAAAGGATTTACCTGGAGAGTCAGCAGCCTCCATGTGCTGCGGCTGTGGGAACTGTGAGAATGAGGAACCGGGAGATGCTGGGAAGTTAAGATTCCCTTTCATTTCAGAAGCACAACTGCACTTTGGGAAGGTGAGTGAGCTGATATATTTGGGCAGCATCCTTGGGAGTGCTTTTGCTAACGCTGTTGGGGAGGGTTTAAACAAATGTGTCAGGGGATGGGAACCAAATGAGGAGGAGGTTAGTGGACAGTAAGGAGTTAGTAACTAAAGCTCGAAAGGAACTACATAATGAAGTCAATGTGACGAAGGGTAAGAGTAGGCAGGGAGCAGATGATGAACACAAAGGAACAGGTGGTCTGAGGTGCATTTGTTTTAATGCGAGAAGTGTAATAGATAATGCAGAACTTAGGGCTTGGATTAGTACCTGGCTGTATGATGTTATTGCTATTACTGAGACTTAGATAAGGGAAGGCCATGATTGGCAATTGAATATTCCAGGATATACTGAGGAACATCGATTATCTGGCGTTCGATTAACCGAATTTCGTATTATCCGAACAAGATCACAAGGTCTCGATGCTTGACTAACCAAGTTAACCGGCACCCACTTATCTGGCATTCGATTAACCAAACAAAATACTCCCCATCCGTGTCCTTTCGATAATTGAGGTTCCTCTGTAGATGCTTCAGGTGGGATAGAGATGGAGGTAAAAGGGGTGAGGAGTTGCATTACTGGTCAGAGAGGATATCACACCTGTCTTGAAGGAGGGTACTATGGAGGACTCAGGCAGTGAGGCAATATGGGCAGAGCTCAGAAATAGGAAGGGTGCGGTAACAATGTTGGGGCTGTATGACAGACCTCCCAACAGCAAACATGAGACAGAGGTACAAATATGTAAACAGATTATGGAAAGATGTAGGAGCAATATGGCGGTGGTGATAGGAGATTTTAATTTTCCCAACATTAACAGAATTTGTAAGGAGCATCCAGGAGGGTTTCCTAGAGCAGTATGTAAATAGTCCAACTTGGGAAGGGGCCATACTGGATCTGGTGTTGGGGAATGAGCCCAGCCAGGTGGTTGCAGTTTCAGTAGGGAATTACTTTCAGAATAGTGATCACAATTTCGTAAGTTTTAGAATACTCATGGACAAAGACAAGAGTGGTCTGAAAGGAAGAGCTGAATTGGGGGAAGACTGTGGGCGGTACGGTGGCACAGTGGTTAGCACTGCTGCCTCACAGCACCAGAGACCCGGGTTCAATTCCCACCTCAGGCGACTCTCTGTGTGGAGTTTGCACATTCTCCCCATGTCTGCGTGGGTTTCCTCCGGGTGCTCCGGTTTCCTCCCACAATCCAAAAATGTGCAGGTTAGGTGAATTGGCCATGCTAAATTGCCCGTAGTGTTAGGTGAAGGAGTAAATGTAGGAGAATGGGTCTGGGTGGGTTGCGCTTCGGCGGGTCGGTGTGGATTTGTTGGGCCGAAGGGCCTGTTTCCACACTGTAAGTAATCTAATCTAATCAAGCCATTTATAGCAAAATTCGGCAGGAGCTCGGGAATGTGGATTGGGAGCAGCTGTTTGAAGGTAATTCCACATTTGATATGTGGGAGGCATTTAAAGAGAGGTGGGTTAGAGTGCATGACAGATACGTCCCTGTGAAAATGAGGGATAGAAATGGCAAGATTAGGGAACCATGGATGACAGGTGAAATTGTGAGTCTAACAAAGAGGAAAAGGAAGCTTGCATAAGGTCCAGGCGACTGAAAACAGATGAAGCTTTGGAAGAATATTGGGAAGGGAGGACCAATCTGAAACGAGCAATTAAGAGAGCTAAAAGGAGTCATGAAATATCTTGAGCAAACAGGGTTAAGGAAAATCCCAAAACCTTTTATTTGTATATAAGGAACAAGAGGGTGACTAGAGAAAGTGTTGGCTCACTCAAGAACAAAGGAGGACAGTTATGCGTGGAGTCAGAGAAAATGGGTGAGACTCTTAATGAATACTTTGCATCGGTATTCACCCAGGAGAGGGACATGACAGATGTTGAAGTTAGGGATAGATGTTTGATTACTTTTGGTCAACTTGGCATTAGGAGGGAGGAAGTGTTAGTTATTTTAAAAGGTATTAGGGTGGACTGGTCCCTAGGTCTGGATGGGATCTGTCCTAGGTTACTGAGGGAAGCGAGAGAGGAAATAGCTGGGACATTAACAGATATCTTTGCAGCATCCTTGAACACGGGTGAGGTCCCAGAGGACTGGAGAATTGCTGTTGTTGTCCCCTTAGGTAAGATGGATAATCCAGGTAATTACAGACCAGTGAGCCTGACATCAGTGATAGGAAAGCTGCTGGAGAAGATATTGAGGGATAGGATCTATTTACATTTGGAAGAAAATGGGCTTATCAGCAATAGGCTGCATGGTTTTGTGCAGGGAAGGTCATGTCTTACCAACTTAATAGAATTCTTTGAGGAACTTACAAAGTTGATTGAAGAGGAAAGGGCTGTAGATGTCATATACATGGAGTTCAGTAAGGCGTTTGATAAGGTTCCCCATGATAGGCTGATGTGAAGTTGTATGGGATCTAGGGTGTACTAGCCAGATAGATGGAGGACTGGCTGGGCAACAGGCGACAGAGAGTTGTAGTGGAAGGGAGTTCTCAAAATGGAGACCTGTGACCAGTGGTGTTCCACAGGGATCTGTGCTGGGACCACTGTTGTTTGTGGTATTCATAAATGATCTGGAGGAAGGTATAGGTGGTCTGATTAGCAAGTTTGCAGATGACACTAAGATTGGTGGAGTAGCAGATAGTGAAGGGGACTGTCAGAGAATTTGTTCCCTGAAGGTGGCAACACAGGTTAATAGAGTGGTCAAGAAGGCATACAGCATGCTTTCCTTCATTGGACTGTGTATTGAGTACAAGAGTTGTGTTGGCAGGTCATGTAAAGTTGTATAGGATTTCGGTTCGGCCACATTTGGAATACTGCGTACAGTTCTGTTCGCCACATTACCAAAAGAATGTGGACGCTTTAGAGAGGGTGCAGAGGAGGTTTACGAGGATGTTGCCTGGTATGGAAGATGCAAGATATGAGAAGAGGTTGAGTAGATTAGGATTATTTTCATTAAAAAGATGGAGGTTGAGGGGGGACCTGATTGAGATCTATAAAATCAAGAAAGGTATAGACAGGGTGGATAGTAAGAACCTTTTTCCCAGAGTGGAGGACTCACTTACTAGGGGTCATGAGTTCAAGGTGAGAGGGGAAAAGTTTAAGGAAGATATGTATGGAAAGTTCTTTATGCAGAGGGTGCTGGGTGCCTGGAATGCGTTGCCAGCGGAGGTGGTAGAGGCGGGCATGATACTGTCATTTAACATGTATATAGACAGCTACATGAATGGGCAGGGAGCAGAGGGATACAGATTCTTAGAAAATAGGCAACATGTTTAGATAGAGGATCTGGATCGGCGCTGGCTTGGAGGGCCGAAGGGCCTGTTCCTGTGCTGTCATCTTCTTTCTTCTATATACACTGTATTTGATTTAAAGCCACATGCGCCAAAGGTACAGCCTCCTTTCAGGTTTCCTTGAGAAGACATTCGTCACCATCAGATCATATTTTGGTGACAATACAGCATCAGTACCTTACAAAAATCTCCATGCAGCAAATTCTCCACCTCTTCCAGATTGTCAGAGATGATTAGTGTTCACGAGGGAGAAAAGTCAGATCATGCACCAAGTGAGAATATATCAGATATTTCCTTCCTTTTAGCTGAGAATGAATCTTTTACCTTGGAGAAGAACCTAATAAGGTTAGAAAAGTAACTGAAATACTGTATGAGATAATAGAATTCAAAGAGATACATACGCTGGAGTTAAGCTAAACTGGTGCTGCCATGGACAATCAGAAGCTCAAGATTGCTCCTAGCAGGCACTTAGCGGTACTGCAGCTAATTGTCTTATGAATCAATTAGGACGGACTTGCATTCATTGAGTGTGATATCGCCTCTCAGAAACTTTACAAAATGTTTCACAGACAAAATCACTGCTTTTGAACTGGATGATGTTTTATGCAGTCTAAAACAGCCAGACTATCTGAACATAGCATTGTGTAAAGTCATAGAAACATGTGGTCAAATATATGACCAGTTGATTTGTTTTTGCCAGGAGCACCAGCACCTGCAAGTTCCCCTCCAAACGACACACCATCCTGACTTGGAACTCGGTCACTGTTCCTTCAGAGTCACTCTGTCAAAATCCTGGAACTCCCCCCAATAGCATTATGGGTCTATCTGCCCCATTATGATCCGCTGCGTTTCAAGAAGGGTGGAAATGCTGTAAAATGGGATGAGATAGTTAGACGGTTGTTTTTAACCAACAGGGATGTGATGAGCTGAAGGACCTTTTGTGCTGTAGATCTCGATGACTATAAGGTGGGTCACCACCTTCTCAAGGGCAATTAGGGATGGACATTTAATGCTGGCCTAGCCAGCAATGCCCATATCCCATGATAGAATTAAACAAAAGCATTGTTTGAGGGAGGGATATTAACACACATTGTGGAATATTAAGGTTCCAGAATTTAAAAGGATGTCGTTATCTGGGATTTCTCAGCATGTATTTTGTTCTTTGTAATACAGTATTAGTAATAGTTGCATGACTTTTATTGATTGCTCATAATAATTGGAATTTGCACTGCTCCGAGTGTATCTGCAGGATCGGAACTGACCACAGAAAGAGTTAATGGGCTTGTCGAAACAGGAGGGAGAGACTGAAAGAATTCCTCCTGATCAGTAATTGTAGCAAAGGCATTTCAGTGTTGATTTATGACATCTTTCAGTGTCCCTGTTTAAATGTACTTGCTCAAGATCTATATCTGGATACAAGTTGAGTACTATCATTACCACATTATCGCTGTCATTATGGGAGCAGCACTGTCATTACTTCTCAGGCACAATGTCAGAATACTTTGCTGCTAAAGGCAACCAGTTTAGCAACAGAAATTCTGTAGAGCATTTCATTAAACAGCACATATTGTCTTTTTCTCCAACTGTCTGTACAAATTTCTACTTCAGTGTTTTTTATAACTTTGCACCAATCTGTTTGCTCACTTGCATCTTTTTTATTTAAGTTGGTCATCGACAAGACCCCAACTTGATAATCCTTGTCACAATCCACTACCAAGAAAAGAATGAGAAAATAATTCCATCTCCCTTTGTCATGGAGTGGTTGCAACATAACAGGAACCTTTGGTGGCAATCTAAATCTAGCTCAGGTCAGAGACACTAAACCTGGAGATTATTGGGTGGCTTTTGGAGGTTGTGCTAGCATTCTTGGTCTCAATGTACTGAATAGCCTTTGTCACCGATACCCATGCTGTGAAATATTATTTCAAGGCTCAGAAAGACACTGTTTGTGGTTTTCAATCTTAGTTGAGATCCTTGATGATGTGACACTTTCCTACTACACACATGGATCTAATTGCAAAAGGGGTATAAATGAGGGAGTCAGTCAAAATATTGGAGTTTGTAAATAATTAGATTAGATTAGATTACAGTGTGGAAACAGGCCCTTCGACCCAACAAGTCCACACTGACCCGCCGAAGCGCAACCCACCCGTACCCCTACATTTACCCCTTACCTAACACTACGGGCAATTTAGCATGGCCAATTCACCTGACCTGCACATCTTTGGACTGTGGGAGGAAACCGGAGCACCCGGAGGAAACCCACGCAGACACATGGGGAGAACGTGCAAACTCCACACAGTCAGTCGCCCTGAGGTGGGAATTGAACCCGGGTCTCTGGCGCTGTGAGGCAACAGTGCTAACCACTGTGCCACCGTGCCGCCCACAAACTGATTTTCATACATGTCTCTCACAGAAGCCATTCTCAGTTTGAACATGACATCATTAAGATAGCTTGTGCACCATCTTCAATTACAGAAAAATCAACAGCAATTTGGCATACTTCCAGATACCATTGCCTCGCTCACTGGAAGTGTTTAACACCCTCAATTTACAGGAGAAAGTGAGGACTGCAGATGCTGGAGATCAGAGCTGAAAAATGTGTTGCTGGAAAAGCGCAGCAGGTCAGGCAGCATCTAAGGAGCAGGAGAATCCACGTTTTGGGCATAAGCTCTTCATCAGGAATGAGAAAGGTGTGCCAAGCAGGCTAAGATAAAAGGTAGGGAGGGGGGACTTGGGGGAGGGACGTTGGAAAGGCGATAGGTGGAAAGAGGTCAAGGTGAGGCTGATAGGCCGGAGTGGGGGTGGGGGCGGAGAGGTCAGGAAGAAGATTGCAGGTTAAGAAGGCGGTGCTGAGTTTGAGGGATTTGACTGAGACAAGGTGGGGGGAGGGGAAATGAGGAAACTGGAGAAATCTGAGTTCAT
>NC_057749.1:20901121-20935441 GCF_004010195.1 Chiloscyllium plagiosum
TCACCTTGACCTCCCTCCACCTATCGCATTCCTAACGCCCCTCCCCCAAGTCCCTCCTCCATACCTTTTATCTTAGCCTGCTTGGCACACCTTCCTCATTCCTGATGAAGGGCTCATGCCCGAAGCGTCGATTCTCCTGTTCCTTGGATGTTGCCTGACCTGCTGCGCTTTTCCAGCAACACATTTTTCAACCCTCAATTTACAACCTGTCTCACTGTTTAATTGCCTCTTATCCAATACGAAAAATGAGAACGTATCACCCACCTCTTCTTCTTGAATCATGTGTTGATGCCTTTAAAGAAGGATTTATTCATGTGCAGCTCGTAAAGAAAGAATGAGAGTTTTGCATTTACATAGCACCTTAAACGGTTTCAAAGAACTTTATACCCAAGTTGAAGTTGTAATATTAAAATCATGGCAGCCAATTTTGCTCAGTGCAAGGTCCCAAAATTGCAATGCTTAGATATTCAGATAGCCTGTATCTTTGTAATATTGGTTGATCGATTGTTATCGATCCCCCATTTGGCCAGGTACCAGGGGAAACTCCCCTGCTCTCTTGTGAAATAGCATCGTAGGACCTTTTATGTTATAGAGTCATAGAATCATAGAGATGTACAGCACAGAATAAGACCCTTCGGTCCAACTCATCCATGCCAGCCAGATATCTTAAATTAATCTAGTCCCATTTGCCAGCATTTGGCCCAGATCCGTCTAAACCCTTCCTATTCATATACCCATCCAGGTGTCTTTGAAATGTTGTAATTATACCAGCCTCCAACACTTCCTGTGACATCTCATTCCATACATACACCACCCAGTGCACGAAAACATTGCCCCTTAGGTCCCTTTTAAATCTTTTCCCTCTCACTCTAAATCTATGTCCTCAACTTCTGGACTTGCCCACGTCAGAGAAAAGACTTTGTCTATTTACCCTATCCATGCCTCTCATGATTTCATAAACCTCTACAAGGTCACCCGTCAGCCTCCGATGCTCCAGGGAAAACAGCCCCAGCCTGTTCAGCCTCTCTCTATAGCTCAAATCCTCCAACGTCCTTGTAAATCTTTTCTGAACACTTTTAGGTTTCACAACATCCTTCCGTAGGAGGGAGACCAGAACTGCACGTTCTGGAGAAGGAAGAGCCAGGGCCATGGTCTGACACTTCATCAGAAAGCCACACTGCAGACCCTTTTAGGATCACATCCACCAAGCTCTGGACAAGGATTTGAACTGATCGTCTGCTGTCACAGTTATAAGCAAGTGTGCACAGTGAGCCATAGCTGACACTAATGTAATTCTGGAGTTTGCTCTAAACTGTGCTGTCTTACCCATTAAGAATTAACAAGCCGAACAAGTGTGGAGCCACAACTCAAAAACAGTAAGTATTTTGATACGGAGGGGTGAATGTTCTCATTTCATCTCGCTGCCTCACAGTGCTATGACTGGGTTCAGCGCCAGACTTGGGTGATTGTGTCGAGCTTGCACATTTTCCCTGTGCCTGTGTGGGTTTCCACTGGGTGCTCCGGTTGCCTCCTTCTATCCAAACAAGTGCGGGTTAGATGGATTGGTCATGCTAAATTGCCCCATAGTATCCAGAGATGTGCAGGCGAGGTGAATTAGCCATGGGAGATGCAGGGTTACAGGGATAGGGTAGGGGGGAGTGGGTCTGGGCAGGGTGTTCTTTGGTGTAGTCTTGATGGGCTGAATGGTCTCTTTCTGCGCTGTAGGGATTCTCTGATTCATCACCTCATTAATTATGTATTCGGGCTCTTCATCCTTCCTGTTGGGAATCACACGGAAGGTAAGATGGAAAGTGTTCGCCATCTACTGGAAGCTCCATGTGATATAAATGGTTCTGTCTCACCGACCGCTGCTAATGGTCAGTAGGACTGTAACATGTGGATGCTCGAAAATGGGATCAGCTGAAGGTATTAAACATACAAACAGATGGATTTATTCAGCAACGCAATACGTCAAAGACTTCCAACATCACCAGGTCCTTCACACTAAGTAGGGTCTGCTTGTCGTATTTATCAATATTAAGTGAATCAATTAAAGGAAGTCCAAATGCAGCTCCTTCATCTTCCAGCCAGTTTCCATTTGCTTCTGTTTGGGTCAATGATGCATTGGTCTGTCACGCCCTCCTGATTCTCATTCTCATCCTCATTTTCATCCTCAGAAGCTTGTTATCAATCCCCTATTTGCTCTGTCCCAGGGGGTCCTGCTTATGTTGGTTTCAGTGGTGAAGGTCATTGTGAGCTGCAGTTCTGCCTTGGGTGATATTGTGAGGTGCCCAGGCATCAAAGACTTACCTTAAAGATATGGTCTATTCCGCTGCGACCCTAGTATGAACATGAACAGTGATATGCCTCCATTCTGTCCCAGTCTGAGGCTTTCTGAAAGATGACATTAGCCATGTCTGGAGGAGGAGGGTGGTTAGACACCCAAAAACCATCCCTCTGGTATCCAAGGTCCATGGAAGGTTGCAGGAACCTGTGAGCTTTCTGGTATGTACACTTCAGGGCAATTCCCAGGATATATAGCACAGACCTCCAAAATCTAACAGCGTAACAGGTCACATGTAATGTGAACACTGATGGAGTGTTGACGAATGCTGCAGGATGGTGATAGAGAGCTCACAAAGCAACACGAGCCCAGCCTCTAGCATCATGTCCCTGGGAGAAGCCAGCAAGGGTTGGGAGTCCCTCTGCACAAGGTACATGACCCGCCTCATCATGGTGGAAAAGACATGGACAGCTGGGATCTGGTGGCAGTAGTGACATCCTGGATGCCTTAGCATGTTGAGGTTTGGAAGGTGCCATACACATTGCCAGTGGGAACAGGGGACTGAGTTAGATGATTAACCATGATCATATTACATTGGGCAACAGGCTCAATGGGCCAAATGGTCTACTCCTGCTCCGAGCATCTACGTTTTGTTGAGCTGCTGGCATAAAAGTTCAGGGCAGCTCTGACCTTGATGGGATGGGAGGGTCTCACAGTCCTTCTGAGGGCAAATGACATAGATTTACGATAATACCCGGGACATCTTTAATCTCTGCCTGTCTTTCCAAGATCTGGAGAAAGTGACAGTGAAGACTGTAAATGGGGGGGTTGCGTTATCCTTCATCACATGTTCAGTGATCTCCACCTACTGTTTCTCCCTCCATGGCCTGGGTGTTAGCCCCTGGAGGTTGTTGTACTTGCTGGGTTTACTGATAATTATGTAATTGCTCTCCCCCTCAAGGTTGTCATTGTATTTGAAAAAAGTACAAAAATTCTAGCCTTAGCCACTTCCAGACAGCTGCAAGGTCTCTTTGTTCAGCAACACTCCCTAGTACCTTACCATTAAGTGTATAAGTCCTGCTAAGATTTGTTTTCCCAAAATGCAGCACCTTGCATTTATCTAAATTAAACTCCATCTGTCACTTCTCAGCCCATTGGCCCATCTGATCAAGTTCCTGTTGTAATCTGAGGTAACCTTCTTCACTGGCAACTACACCTCCAATTTTGGTGTCATCTGCAAACTTATTAACTATACCTCTTATGCTCACATCCAAATCATTTATATAAATGACGAAAAGTAGAGGATCCAACACTGATCCTGTGGCACTCCACTGGTCACAGGCCTCCAGTCTGAAAAACAACCCTCCACCACCACCCTCTGTCTTCTACTTTGAGCCATTTCTGTATCCAAATGGCTAGTTCTCCCTGTATTTCATGAGATCTAACCTTGCTAACCAGTCTCCCATGGGGAACCTTGTTGAACGCCTTACTGAAATCCATATAGATCACATCTACCGCTCTTCCCTCATCAATCCTCTTTGTTACTTCTTCAAAGAACTCAATCAAGTTTGTAAGACATGATTTTTGATGCACAAAGCCATGTTGACTATCCCTAATCAGTCCTTGCTTTTAAATACATGTACATCCTGTCCCTCAGGATTCCCTCTAACAATTTGCCCACCACCGATGTCAGGCTCACTGGTTAGCGAGCATTGAGAAGATTTGTTGCACAGGTTGAGGTTCTGGATGTAGATTTGCTCGCTGAGCTGGAAGGTTCATTTTCAAATGTTTCATCGCCATACTAGGTAACATCTTCAGTGAGCCTCTGGACGAAGCACTGCTTTCTATTTATATGTTTGGGTTTCTTTGGGTTGGTGATGGCCTTTCCTGTGGTGATGTCATTTCCTATGGTGATGACATTTCCTGTTCTTTTTCTCTGGGAGTAGTAAATCGGGTCCAAGTCAATGTGTTTGTTGAGAGAGTTCCGGCTGGAATGCCATGCTTCTAGGAATTCTCGTGTGTGTCTCTGTTTGGCTTGTTCTAGGATGGGTGTGTTGTCCCAGTAGAACAAAAAAGAACTAGCCACCAGGATACATGAACATCAACTAGCCACAAAACGACATGACCCTCTTTCACTATTATGAGGAAGGACACCACTTCGACTGGGACAACCAGAACTCTATCAACAAACACATTAACGTGGACCCGATTTTGGAATCGACACCACTAACCCAAAGAAACCCAAAGCATGTAAATAGAAAGCAGGAATCATCAGTAGTGCTTTGTCTGGAGGCTCACTGAACATGTTGCCTAGTATGGTGACAAAACATCTGAAAATGAACCTTCCAGTTCAGTGAGCAAGCCTACATCCAGGCTCACTGGTCTATTGTTCCCTGGCTTGTCCTTACCGCCCTTCTTAAACAGTGGCACCATGTTTGCCAACCTCCAGTCTTCCGGCACCTCACCTGTGACTATCGATGATACAAATATCTCAGCAAGAGACCCAGCAATCTCTTCTCTAGCTTCCCACAGAGTTGTAGGGTATACCTGATCAGGTCCTGGGGATTTATCCACTTTTGTGCATTTCAAGGTATCCAGCAATTCCTCCTCTGTAATATGGACATTTTTCAAGATGTCACCGTCCTTTTCCACAGTAAACACTGACACAAAATACTCGTTTAGTATCTCCCCCACCTCCTGCAGTTCCACACAAAGGCCGCCTTGCTGATCTTTGAGGGGCCCCATTCTCTCCCTAGTTACCCTTTTGTCATTAATGTATTTGTAATAACCCTTTGGACTCTCCTTAACTCTACTTCCCAAAGCTATCTCATGTCCCCTTTTTGCCCTCCTGATTTCCCTCTTCAGTATACTCCTATTGCCTTTATACTCTGCTAAGGATTCATTTGATCTATCCTGTCTATCCTTCTTTTTCTTAACCAAACCCTCAATTTCTTTTGTCATCCAGCATTCCCTATACCTACCAGCCTTTCCTTTCACCCTGACAGGAATATACTTTCTCTGGACTCTCGTTATCTCATTTCTGAAGGCTTCCCATTTTCCATCCGTCCCTTTACCTGCGAACATCTGCCTCCAATCAGCTTTTGAAAGTTCTTGCCTAATACTGTCAAAATTAGCCCACTTCAAATTTAGAACTTCAACTTTTAGATCTGGTCTATCTTTTTCCATCACTATTTTAAAGCGAATAGAATTATGGTCTCTGGCCCCAAAGTGCTCCTCCACTCAGTCACCTGCCCTGCCTTATTTCCCAAGACTAGGTCAAGTTTTGTACCTTCTCTGGTACATCCACATATTGAATCACAAGGTTTTCTTGTACACACTTAACAAATGCTTTTCCATCTAAACCCTTGACAGTATGGCAGTCCCAGTCTATATTGGAAAGTTAAAATCCCCTACCATAACCACCCTACTGCTCTTACAGATAACTGAGATCTCCTTACAAATCTGTTTCTCAATTTCCCTCTGACTATTAGAGGGTCTATAATATAATCCAAATAAGGTGGTCATCTCTTTCTTATTTCTCAGTTCAACTCAAATAACCTCCCTGGATGTATTTCCAGGAATATCCACCCTCAGTACAGCTGTAATGCTATCCCTTATCAAAAACGACACTCCCCCTCATTTGTTGCATCCCTTTCTGTCCTTCCTGTAGCATTTGTATCCTGCAACATTAAGCTGCCAGTCCTGTCCATCCCTGAGCCATGTTTCTGTAATTGCTATGATATCCCAGTCCCATGTTCCTAACCAGGCCCTGAGTTCATCTGCCTTCCCTGTTAGGCCCCTTGCATTGAAATAAATGCAGTTTAATTTATCAGTTCTACTTTCTTCTCTGCTTTGTCCCTGCCTGCTCTGACTGTTTGACTTACTTCTTTTCTCAACAGTACCAGTCTTAAATTGATCTCTTTCCTCATTAGTTCCTTGGGTCCCATACTTATTTGAAATGGGGATAGCCACAGAAGACTCCTGCACTACCTGCCTACCTCTCTTACCTTTCTTAGAGTCAACCTATCTATGTGACTATCTATGTGACTATCTATGTGACTATCTGTGACTTTTCTCCCTTCCTATAACTGCCATCCATCACATTCCCTTTCTCTTGTAAATTCCTCATTGCCTCGAATTGTCTCTCCAACTGATCCATTCGATCTCAAACCAAAAACGAGAAAATGCTGGAAAATCTCAGCAAGTCGGGCAGCATCTGTATGGAGAGAAAAGAGCTGACGTTTCGAGTCTAACTGATCCTTTATCAAAGCTTTGACAAAGGGTCAATTAGACTCGAAACGCCAGCTCTTTTCTCTCCTTACAGATGCTGCCAGACTTGCTGAGATTTTCCAGCATTTTCTCATTTTTGGTTTCAGATTCCAGCATCTGCAGTAATTTGCTTTGATCCATTCAATCTGATAGGATTTGGAACCAATGGCATTTATTGCAGATATAATCCTCAGGAACACATAAACTCTCCCTAAATGCCCACATCCGACAAGAAGAGCATATCACTCTACTAAAGGCCATTTTTGCTTCTTCCAGTCTCCTGACCCAGAAAATAGCACTGTCTTATTCCTGTACAAAACACTGCTCCAGGCTATCTTAATACTTGTGGCTTATATTTTTAAGTTTAATCAAGAGGCATACCTCAATAAAACATTGTCACCATCATAGAGGCAGGCCTTCAATTCCAGATCTATTTATTAATTTTAAATTCCACTAGCTGCTATGGTGGGATTTGAACCCAGAGCCTTCACTTGGGCCTTTGGATTGCTAATTTAATGGCCATACACCATGCCACTATGTCCAGCAATGTGCAGGCCCATGACCATTCAGTGCAGCAGCTGCCTGTGTCTCTCTCTCTGTGCTAACGAAAATGATGCAAGCCACAGAGACTGGCAGCTTCTAAGTGAGCTCAGAGTGAATGAGTGTTGAGTAATGAAGGTCACAGTCATCATATGTACCCTGTGCTGCTGTCTGAGATGGGCCTGTATCCTGGCACACAGTGCTACCTGGCAGAAGCATGCAAGTTATAGGTGTCCCTGAGGTCTGGAGCAAAATCCTGGAAGTCTGGAATGATGTGAAGTGGTCTGAAAGCAGCCCAAGATGATGTGGTGAGACTGGGGAGTTGTTGATGCTGATTCTCATGGACGAAGGCCTGAGGGGTGCATGTTGGGATGTTCAGGTAAAGGCAGAGTCGGATGAAGGTTCTGGTAAGCAAAGACAAGTTGCTGTCGCTGGGTAACCGTTGCGACTTTCATTTTGGGAATTTGTAGGGCCTAGATTCTCGGGAAAAGAGCGGTGAATTGGAAGTGAAAGGGTTAGGTTTAACGATAGAGCTAGAGAAGGGTTAGAGAGAATTTGAAGCTTCATATAGATGAAGCAAATTAGCTTAATAATAAACTGCTAATGAAATAAGGTAGTGAATGCTCTGTAGAGTGATTTGACTGTTGTCCTTTAAATCTTTAGGAAATTTTAGACATCAAGATTCTGATTTTTCCCATCCTTACCATATCTCCCTGACTTTTTTGCTGTTGTACACACCACGCAAGAGAGCGCAGAGAATTCTACACTATAGAATTAATCAGCTATCCAGTTATGAAATTATGAATTTGAGCCAATCCCAGGAATCATTCAGAATCTTTCACTGGGACTTTCCATTGATTTGATAGGGCAGTAGAATGCGGCTCCAACCTTTCCAACCATCATCTTCTCAATGTTGCTATGACAGAATTAGCTCCTATCTATTCCACAAGTCGGAGGTGAGCAATTGCAGACATTCCTGATGTGGATCGGCCCACATCCCTATCATGTACCCAGCCACTGGTGATCTATTATAGCAATTGGATATTTTGCACTTCACTTCAGCAACAATCCACTAGGAGGAGTCTTCAGTTTGCGAGCAGATATTAAGTGGGATCGATTAGCCATGCTTCTTCTGATGTAATTATGAGAATGTGATGTGAATCAAGAATTTTAAATTGGACTGTCAACAACATTTAGAGATTGCACTTCCATTGGGGCAAGGACTAAACACATAATTGGAAAAATTCAATTAAAGCATCATTTAACGAATTGTCGACATTCATTCACATTTCCTCCAGCAAACGTCAAAGTGGAATTGATTGAACTGATAACATTTCACTAGACCCAACAACTTAATTGGTGTCTTTTGAAACTGTTTACAGTAACACTTCCAACTATTGCACAGAGCATCTGATTCTAAGTCCAATAGATTGGGTTTAATTCTTTGGATAGCAAGGTTTGCACCAGATTCCAGTGTGTCGCAGTGTTTGAAATTTTTAAAAATTGCATTGATTTAGCAGCTTTCCTGACCTCACCTCCCAGAATGTTTTCCAGTCAATTAAGTCCTGTTGAAGTTCATTCACTGTTGTAATATAGGAAATGCAGCAACCAATTTGCATACAGTGAGAATCAGTTCATAGAACTTTGGCCTGCTGAGTCTGTACTACCAGTTCTTGTTGTGTTGGCCGAAGGACACATATTAGTTAAAATGCCAGGGTGTATGGTCTACTCTTGAAAGAAATTCCCTGGAATTTGAGTGGAGAGGCATGTTAAAATCTTACCCAAAGCATCACAGCCCTAAACTGTGCAGCACTCCCTCAGCACTACATTGGAGGGCCGGCCTAAATGTTGTACAGTGACCACTACCTCCTTGATTCATGGACAGATATGAACTGACCTGTTAATTTTGACAATGCTCTCCATGAAAGAAGTGATCATTGGGCATAATCTATTAAGCCGAGTAGTATAAACGTGGATGCTCGGAATTATTTTTGGATAAATCCAATTGTATTTCACATCTCTGAAATGGTGTAGAAATGCAGTCGGTTGTGATATAATGCAATAGTTCTGTTCTCATGGGATCTCGAGTTATAAAAATTGCGCAATAGCCACATGATTTAAACTAATGGAACCGGAATTGTGTTATAGCCAATACAGATAAGGAAAGTTTATGTTCTACAAATAATGGTCTAAATTTTACAATCGCGTTAAAGCCAATTCATGTTAAAAACGAGCACAAATTATAGCAGAACTGACTGTAGGTTTGAATATTGAGAAATGAGCATTGGATATAGGAAGTTCCAATTTGTTCTTGTTGATATCATATATGTGGCTGATCTTTCTCCATTGGCTCGAGGTTTCTGAATTTTCCAAATCTCTCTTTGCTGTTCTCATTCTTTACACCAGTTCCCTGACCGTTCCTCAAAAGTTATCACTACTGGCCCATGTCTAATATAGAACTCCATTTGGTTTGGTATTCCTGATATACAGCAGTCCCTGGGTGAAGACAGATTCCACTCTCGAGTGCACTCACAAGTCAATTTGGATGCAAGTTGGAACACAATACAGTTCAATATAAAATAACCGCTCATAAATCGAGTGAATGTTAGATCCTGACAATTCGTTTGGGGCTACGCGGTGGATCGGTGGTTAGCACGTCTGACTCACAGTGCCAGGGATCTGGCTTCAATTCCACCCACGGGTGACTGTGTAGAGTTTGCACATTCTCCCCGTACCTCCTCCAGATGCTCTGGTTTCCTCCTACAGTCCAAAGATGCGCAGATTAGGTGGATTGACTGTGATAAATTGCCCATAATGTCCAGGGATGTGCAGGCTAGGTGGGTTAGCCATGGGAAATGCAGGGCTGTGGGCATAGGGTAGGAGTCTGGGTGGGATGCTCTTCAAAAGGTGAATGTAACCTTAATGGACTGAACGGCCTGCTTCCACTCTGAAGGGATTCTATGATTAATAATAATGTGGGATCTTGTTTGTAAGTAGTGTTTGTATCTTGGATGTTCATGAGTCAGGGACTACCTGCAAACAATGAACAGGGTCAGTTAGAAATGGAAAATGATTCCACTGGAAACTGATGCCCCTTCCTCATGCCTTAAAACTGAATGCTTAACAATCCAGGGGCTAAAGGGAAACTGCTCAGAGAAACTGAAATGCCCATGCTCCCCTTGCCAAACTGATAGCCAAGGGCCCAATGTAAGGCCAGACAATGATAAAACGTACCTCCTTCACTTGATACCTGTTTGTTCCTGATTTATAATCTAATCTCAAAACATAATGAAACGTTGATCATTTGAAAATGATTGCTGGTGTTCACACCTGTCTATTATTTCTGGAATGATAGTGAGAGAAATGTGTGCTAATTCCTCCAGTTGTAATAAGTCTCTCTGACAACAAATAAATGTCTTATACTCTCAGCCTTGAACGGTTTTTGTAACTGCATTGAAAATTACAGATTTCGCTGAATGCTGCGATTTGACTCCCTTCAAAAATAAACCTTATAAGGTCTGAAATCTGTCACCGAAGTGAACAGAAAACAGACGATAAAGATCTGTTTGCTGGGAAATGTGGCACAGTTGTTCTTTTTTTAAAATCCAATTGTATGAACTTCACTCCAAGCAATTAAGACTTGACAGGGTCAGCTTCTGTGAGCTTCTAAATCAGCTAATGATTGCTTGCGGATGACATCATTTGTCCACAAGGGTTACTCAGACTCCCTAAATTTGTATGAATGTCACAACAGTTTGACAGATCATTATTTTGCAGGCTTGAAACAAAACCATGTGTCAAGTGATATCTCACTTTCCATCCTCTTACACATCATGCTATCACAATCTATTCATCCAATACACTTGCATAGAAGCCTGGCGATGCCTTATTTTGCATTTGCAACTCATCAATCATATGCTGGTATCTGCTTGTTCTTGCTCCTGCAACCTTAATATCCATATCTTCTACAGGTCTTGAATTTTAAATAATCTGTCTCCCACAAATGATCATGGAAACTGGGATGATGCTGACCCAGACAGCAATGCCCATACCCGACCACTTCATAATAAAAGGGAATGGAGTTTTGGAGACTGATTTACACAGAGCTTTGTTAGCAATGGGCAATTTGGAGCAAAGGCTGGGCCGTGGAGTTGAGGTGCAGCTCCATCACGATCTAATCAAATGGCAGGGTAGACTAGAGGAGCTAAATGACAATTTCCTATTGTCAACAAGTCCTTCTATAGATATCCTCAGTTAAGATTCATTGAATAGGAAAGAACGTTGACATTTTTCATAAACTGTGGGCCCTTATCAACTCTGCCATACTTATAGTGATGTCCTTCATACCCAATTGATGTTTGTCTGATTGTATGTGTGCAGACTGTCATATCTAACATGCAATATTCCATAGAGTCAAGCTTCCTCATTTATGTAGAATACATTGTTAAAACTAATTTGTACTGTTTCCTTTGATATAATCCTGTTTTTGTGTCTTCCATTCTTTTCCTTCATAACCAGTGGGCTTTATATATATCATACACAAGCACACATTCACACACTCACTCACACAAACTAATTCACATATACACACACTCACTCACTCACTCACAGACACACACTCATACGCACACATTCACACACACACACACACGCATGCTCACACACAGATACTTACACTTATACACACACTTCCATTTATGCACACACTTATGGACTAGACCAGACCCCCTCAAAACATTTCAAGAAAGTTGACCATATCCTAATTTTGCTGATTGTTTTAAGCAGGCATACAGTGGATATTCCAGGAGAGATGCAGCTAGTCAAACCACTTAGTTTTAAACAAAACAGAATTTATTTACAAGATTACCGACTGAAACACAAAAGAGAACAGAATATCAAATAACTGAACAAATCTGAAAGCCCAACACAATATCCCAATTTAACGATGCTGTTTGCAATACTTGCAACAATCCCCATAAACACCCCTTGGCACAAAAGGTAAAATCAAGCCCAAGGTCTTACAGGAGAGAAGCCAAAGAGAGAGGAGGATCAGCCTGGACCTGTTTCTTTCAGGTCCGACAGCTTTTTTAACTCTACTGTGCTAAAACCAAGCTACACTAGAGAGTATACGTCTATTCCTGATGAAAGGCTTTTGTCCAAAATGTCGATTTTCCTGCTCCTTGGATGCTGCCTGACCTGCTGTGCTTTTCCAGCACCACTCTAATCTAAACCCTAAACTAGAGAAAAGCTGAGCTGGGAGAAATGGCCAATCTTCTCTCATTGTATAAGTGTTTTTTTTTTGTTTTTAACTTGAAAGCCTTTTACCTGAGGCAGTATCTGATGGCTATAATCAACTTGGCTCTAAAACTCTTCAACCCCAGACTTTTCTGAGTTTGTGTCTTTTACAACCTGTCTGAAAATAAATGCATGTCTATCTTTCCTCTAGGTCATAAATAAGAGCAAAATAACTTTATTAAAGGAGCAGCATCATCATAACACTGACTCACACACACATCTGCAGTCACACAGATATATACAGTTCCACACATGCACTCATATACACTCACACTCACATACAGGCACTTACATTCACACACTTACACTCATTGACATACACATGCTCACTCAGACACACACACTCACACATACACGCACACAGAGGCACTTACACTTGTACACACCCACACGTGCACACTGACACACCCACACACGCCAATACTCACATGCACATATACTCATCTTAGTATACGCACACACATTATACACACACACAGACACTAACACTCACATACAGTCACACAGAGACCCTACCCCAGAGTGTGGTGGATGCTGGGACACTTAGTAAATTTAAGGAGAAGTAATGGGTTAAAAGGTTATGGAAAGTGGACTGGAAAGTGGAGTTGAGGCTGAGATTAGATCAACCATGATCGTATTAAATGGCAGGACAGACTAGAGGGGCTGAATAGTTCTTATGTTCAGGGCATCCCAAAGCACTTTGCAGTGCTTTAAGTATTGTTTTGAGATGCAGTCACTTTTGCAATGTAAGGAATTGTCAGCTAATTTGTGTAAAAGCCCCCAAAACAAGCAATGGAATCAGTAAACCTGATCATTTGTTTTAGATGGGCAAGTTTGGGGCTGATCATGGGGTAAATGTTGACCAGGACACTGGAGAAATTCCCTGCTCATCTTCAAAATAGTGTCTTGGGATCTTTCTCCTTGGTTTAAGAAAGAAAGTATCTCTGAAAGTGCAGCAGTACCCTGGTGCCACAGTACCTAGATTTCCTGCTCAAGGCTGGAGTGGGATTTAAAGCCACAACGTGACTTGGAATTGAGAACACTACCCACTGCTCCCAATTCCTTCTGTGCAGGGCATGAGCCCCTACAATGCAATCAGATACATTGGACGAAGCCTATGATAGCGAGCTTCAAAAAACAATAAAGTGTGGGTCATTATCTTTGAATATGAGGAATAAAGCTAACCAGAATCTTAGCAAAATTCCAAGAGTTAGATTATGAAGGGAAATGAGGTTTGCATTCCCTGACACAGGGAAACTAACAAGGTGATTTTATTGAGGTTTTTAGGATTTTGAAAAGAATGGACATAGTTGACAAAGAAGTGAAGTGTTTCAGAATAAGGAGACACAACCTTAAAATCAGATGCAGGTCATTCAGGCCAGACATTCTTCATGTAAGTGGTGGTAGAAGCATAGAATTCTCTCCTGTTTGTTGAATACTTTTCAAGTGAAGAACAGTAATTTTTGGCTACATGGGGTATTAAGAAGCAATACAGATGGATGAAGTTAGAAGTAATGTTCAACCAAGAGTTCACCAAATGGCAGAGCAGACTCCAGGGCCGAATGGCCTAGAGGAAAGATAGACTTGCATTTATATAGCACTTTTCAGGATCATGATGAGCTTTTTACAACCAGTTAAGTACCCTGTGAAGCACTGTTGTCATTGTTGTAGTATACTTGAGTTCTGACCACAAAAGCAAATCATAGAACAGTGCAGAAAGAGGCCATTCAGCCCATTGAGTCTGCACTGACCCTCTGGAGTCTCCCATCTAAACCTACCCCATCCCGTAACCCCAGACAGGGTTCTTACCATGGTTAACCTGCACATCCTTGGACAATTTAGCAAGGCCAATCCACCTAATCTGCACATCTTTGGGCTGTGAGAAGAAACTGGTCCACATAACAGAGACCTACGCAGACACAGGGAGAACATGCAAACTCCACACAGTCACCCAAAGCTGGAATCAAACCGAGGCTCTTGGTGCTGTGAGGCAGCATTGCTAACCACTGAGTCACCTTGCCATCTTTCTTCACCCATTTCAAGGAAGGCAACCAAACGAGAAGAGGACAAATGAAATACTTCAAAGATTCCCTGATGACTTCTGTCAAGAAATGCAATATAGATGGATGGGAGACCCTCGATCAGAAGAAACTACCTTGGAGGAAGCTCCCGTATGTATGAGTGCGATTCTTGGAGAACAATCATCGGTAACAGGAAATGTGGGAGAGGAAACAGGGAAAGGAAGCCCATGATTTCAAGGCCAAAGACCATTTCCCCCCGGAAGTATCTGTCAAATGTATGGTTCGGAACATGGCTGTAGGATTGGCCCCACAGAACCCATGAGTAGTAACATGGAATTTCCGAGGTGGATGAATAAACCCATTAGCGAGGGATTGCCAATGAGTTATTGTGGTAATATAGGAGGCTACTGGTTTCTCTGCTTTGAGACCTGTGACTCTAATACAAAGCACTCAGATTATTTCCATGCACAGTGTAGATCGGAGGACTCTGAACCTTCCAAAAATGGATTCATAAACATTAACAAGTGTAGGTGTAAAGACTTTTATTTTGGTGTTCCTGTAGTGAATGTTAATGCAGATATTATTCCAGCTCTGATCTCCATGAGCAAATGCCATAAATAGGTGGCACTTCTAGCTCCAAAGGTCAACAGTCTTCAGTAATATCTCTTTTTCCCTGTGTTATAGAGATGTATAGCACATGGTGGCTCAGTGGTTAGCACTGCTGCCTCACAGTGCTAGGGACCCGGGTTCATATTCTCCCCATGTCTGCAAGGGCTTTCACCAGATTCTCTGGTTTCCTCCCACAGTCCAAGATGTGGAATGGCCATGCAAAAATTGCTCATTGTATCCAGGGATGTGCAGGCAGGCCATGGATTAACCATGGGATAGAGGATAAAGGAGGTGGCTCTGAGTGGGATGCTCTTTGGAGGTGCATTGTGGACCTGAATGGCCTGCTTCCACACTGAAGGGATTCTATGAAAAAGACCCTCCACTCAATCGGGTCTGCACTAGCCAGAAACAAGCACCTAACTACTCCATTCCAATTTTCCAGCACTTAGCCCGTAGTCTGGCCATCGCAAATGCACATATAAATCTTTCTTCAATATTATGAGGGGTTTTTGCCTCTACCACCTTAGAGACAAAAAAACTGCAGATGCTGGAATACAAAGTAGACAGGCAGGAATCTGTAAGAACACAGCAAGCCAGGCAGCATCAGGAAGTGGAGAGGTCAACATTTCAGTTATAACTCTACTTAAGGTCCTAAAGAAGAGTTATACTCAAAACATCGACTTCCCCACCTCCTGATGCTGCTTGGCTTGCTGTGTTCTTCCAGCCTCCTGCCTGTCTACTTTGTATTCCAGCATCTGCAGTTTTATTGTCTCTAAGGTGGTAGAGGCAAAACCCCTCATAATATTGAAGAAAGATTTTTATGTGCATTTGCGATGGCCAGACTACGGGCTAAGTGCTGGAAAATGCCTCTCTTTTGCTCTTTATATATCTAAAGAAACTGTTACAGTCTTCCTTTATATTAATGGCTAGCTTACCCTCATATTTAATCTTTTCCCTCCCTATTTCATTTTTTGTTGCTCTCTGTTGGTCTTTTAGGAGAAAGTGAGGACTGCAGATGCTGGAGATCAGAGCATTCCTGAAGAAGGGCTCATACCCGAAACGTCGATTCTCCTGCTCCTTGGATGCTGCCTGACCTGCTGCGCTTTTCCAGCAACACATTTTCAGCTCTGTTGGTCTTTGTAAACTTCCCAATCCTCTGGTTTCCTGCTGCCCTTTGCCACATTACATGCTTTCTCTTTTGCTTTTATGCTATTCCTGACTTCCCGAGTCAGCCAGGGTTGCCTCATCCTCCCTGTACCATGCCTCTTTTTCCTTGGGGTGAATCTCTGCTGTGTTTCCTGAATTACTCCCAGAAACTCCTGCCTTTGCTGTTCCACTGTGTTTCCTGCTTGGCTCTTCCCCCAGTCAATTCTACCCAGCTCCTCCCTCGTGCCTCTGTAGTTGCCTTTATTCAGCTGTAATACCGTTACCTCTGATTCCTTCTTCTCCCTCTCAAATTGCAGCGTAAATTTAATCATATTATGACCACTGCTTCCTAAAGATTCCTTCACCTTAAGCTCCCTTATCAAATCTGCCTCATTGCACAACACTAAATCCAGTGTTGCCTGTTCCCTAGTGGGCTCTACCACAAACTGCTCCAAAAAGCCACCTCATAGACATTCCACAAATTCCTTTCTTGCAATCCATTACCAATCTGATTTTCCCAGTCTACCTGCATATTGAAATCCCCCATGATCACTATAAGTGTTCCTTTTCTATACATCTTTTCTATCTCCTGGTGTATCTTGCGCCCCAGCTCCTGACTACTGTTTGGAGGCCTCAACGTAACTCCAACTCTGGTTTTTTCACTTTTGCGGTTCCTCAATTCTACCCACACAGATTCTACACTATCTGACCCTACTTCAATTCTTACTATTGATTTAATTTCGTGTCTTAATTTCAACCCCACCCTCTCTGCCCACCTGCCTATCTTTTCAATAGGATGTATATCATTGAATATTCAGCTCCCAATCCTGATCCCCTTGCAGCCACGTCTCCGTGATGCCCACCGTGTCATACCTGCCAACCTCTCCTGAGTTCTGTACTCTTACCTCCTCCTTTAACTTGGGTTTTTGTATTTTGCCCTCTAACTGAAACTCGCCCCCCCCCCCCAGTTTAATTAAAGGCCCTAGTTATGTGATTCTCTGGGGTCTGGTTCCAGCACGGTTCAGATGAAGACAGTCCCATCGGAATGGGTCCCTTCTTCCTCAGTATTGGTGCCAATGTCCCGTGAATACAAACCCATTTCTCCCACACTAATCTTTGAGCCAAACATTTACCTGTTACTCTTATTGACCCTGTGCCAATTAACTCATGGCTCAGGTAGTAATCCCGAGATTATTCCCTTTTTAGTTCTGCTTTTTCATTTAGCTCCTAGCTGTTCATACTCCCTTAGTAGAACCTCTGCCCTAGTTTTATCTGTGTCGCCGGTATCTACGTGGACCACGGCCACTGGATCTTTACCCTCCCTCTCCAAGCAGCCCTGATGAGATATCCCGAAACTCGAGCACCAGGCAGGCAGCACAACCTTCGGGACTCTCAATCCTGGTCACAGAGAACAGTGTCTGTGCCGGTAACTATACTATCCCCAATTACAACAACATTTCTCTTCTCTCCCCTCACTTGAATGGCTCCCTGCACCATGGTGCTGCAGTCAGTTGCCTCATCCCCCCTGTAATCATCATTTCCATCCGCACATCTCAATCATGTCCCCCCTCAATCTCCTCTGCTCCAAGTTTAGTTAGTTTGAAGATGAGCTGTTAATTCTGTGTACGACATTTCATGTTAAAATTGCATTGTAAACCAACATTTAAGTGGCTGTAACACATTGTATGATGAAATAAGGCATAAATAAGTCTAAGGAATCTTGAGATTGAAATTGGAAAATTGTGATTTTTATAAGAAGCAGAACAACTCAGCTTCCAACTTGTAATTCATGATTTACTCGCAATGTGAAGTGTAGCTAAAATAAAATCCATTCATTTTGTTCATCTGAAAATAAAAAAAGCTACATTTTTATATTCAACAAGATGAAAATGAAATTCGAGCCATAGAGACTGCTGATTATGGTTTCATCAGAATGGCAGTGGGGAGAGGAAGCTGGTCATGAGGAGATAATTGATATGCATAAGACGTTTCCATTGGGCAGAATGAGCTAAGAGGCTTGAAAGATATTTAAATGTTTTTTGATGTTGGGAAATAATGACTAGTGCGACAGGTCACAGAAACTGAGTAGGAAGTTTTATTGTGCATGCATCATGTGGTGGCATAATAGCACTGCTGCTTCACGGCACCAGGGACCTGGGTTCGATTCCAGTGTCCGACAACTGCCTATGTGGAGTTTGCGCATTCTCCCTGTGTCTGTGGGTTTCCTCCCACAGTCCAAAGATGTGCAGGTTATGTGGAATGGCCATGCTAAAAGAAAATTGTGTCATAGTGCTCAGGATTGTATAGCTTAGGTGGATTAGCCATGGAAAATATGGGGCAACGTGGGAAGATTGGGATACTGTTCAGAGAATGGCTTGTCTCCACAGTACAGGAATTCCATGTATTTGTTTATGTAGAATCACAGAAACAGGCTATTTGTGTCCTTCTGCTGCTCATGATTTTCCTCCCATTCAGCTTATTCACATATCCTTCTATCCCGTTCTCCATCCTGTCCTGTACCTAAATATTGCCATCCACTTCAATCACTGCAAGTTCCATGATGAACATGGAATGATCTACCATGTGGAGGAGTTGAGGCAAGGCCCCACAGCCTCTCTGCAGGAAATATTGAATGAATTATTGAATCGGAGGAAGAGCTATTGAGGGAGAAAAATAACTGCTTTAAGCTTTCGATTTGTCTTGCACAAAACAGGACGGGCTAGGTCACTTCCTTTTGCACCATAAATGTCTGCATTAAAGGTAAAGTTATCACAATCCTATTGGACCATAGGGCTGCTGTTTGATTAAAGGGAGACGACAATTAGTGATTTAATCTGAGGGTCACCACACCTCAGGTGAGGGAGAGAAGAGTCCTTCCTGGTTACCTCAGCCAGTGCAGAAATTGAACTCACACTGCTAACATGACTCTGCCACACAGCACCTGGATAAACTAGACCTTTAGCCCCCAACTTTGTAGAAGCAGCGACAATATTCTGAAGCCAGGATATGTAATTAGTTGGGAAACACAGTCATTATCGCAGGATGCATCATTTGCATTGTAATTAATTCACCAAGATTTGTTCAGACATGAAAATCAGCTCACTGCCCTTACTGTTCAGAGCAGGTCACCTGACACCCCAACTCCATTGAGTGTGACAGGAGCATGTTCGTTTTGGGTTTATACTTCATAAGTTCAAATCAATAATGCACAATGAGCATGACAAAATGTAAATATAATTTCTTTCAACTAATATTGTATAAGTACGAGAAAATTATAATCTGTGTCTTAGAGAGCAGACAGCTAAGGTAACTTTACAATTGTCGATCTCGCTAGGATCTCAGAATTGAATGCTGTTTTCATCTCACTAATCCACATGTGTTATCCTTCAATCTATTACAACTTTTTCCTTCCTTAATCGTGACTATAAATCGTGAGAGTTAGCTTTACTTTTAACAATAACAGGCTATTTGCAACCTCAATTTAAAAATAGATGCATAAGTGCACCATGCACTTCAGAGAAAATGTGTCCCATATAACCACTTATTCAATTTTGTCCAATCTACAGAGAAACGATGCATGATGCTTTTGGAAGATAAAATTGAAATGAAAGCAAGAGCTAAAAAGAAGGAGTTATATAATGGAGCTATTGCTAACCTTTCTGTTAGCTCGATCAGTTTAGTTGAAGGCTGTCATTGAGTCTTTTCAGTCTTGGAATTTGCAAAGTTTTGTTTGAAGTTTATTTTGAAAAAAATTATTTAAGAGAAATCTTGGAAACCTCTTCCAGTTCTGGTGTCTTAATACACATAAGAAATAGAGATAATGGAGGCTATTCAGCCCCTCAAGCCTGTTCCACCATTCAATAGGATTATGGTTTTTCTGATCGTGGTCTTAACTCCAAGTTCCAACCTGTACCCCATAATCCTCCAATGCCCTGTCAATCAAAGATCCATCTAACTCCATCCTGAATATATTCGATGACTTGGGCTCTGTTGCTCACTGAGGTAGGGAATTGCAAAGATTATTGACCCTTTGTGCCTGTTGAACATTTCCAATTTTTATCATTCCACCATTGGCATCAATGCATTCCACTGCCTTAGCTCTGGAAATTGCAAGCAGAGGCCACTTTGCCTTTCTGCTTGACGTCACTGAGGTAGATCAGTTTTTTGTTAAGCAAATGTATTAAGGGACTTGGGCCAAAGGCAGGTATATGGAGATAGGTCACAGATCAATCAGGATCTCATTAAATGGAAGAACATGCTTGAGAAGCTGAATGACTACTCCTCTACTTAGTTAATACCCTCCCTAACATCTAACTCTCTGATCCTACTTTTATTTTAATATTCATTCATGGGATGTGGGTCTCACTGGCTGGGTTGCCCTTGAGGAGGTGATGGTGAGCTGAAGTCTATGTGCTATAGGTTGGTCTAAAGTGCCCTTATGGAAGGAATTCCAGGTTTTGACCCAGCAACAGTGAAGGAACGGCAATTTATTTCCAAGTCAGGATGGTGAGTGGCTTGGAAGGGAACTTGCATAAGGTGGAGTTCCCATATATCTGCTGCCCCTGTCCTTCTAGGTGATAGTGTTTGTGATAGATAAAGTCCAATAGTACGGAGACAGGCCCTTTGGCCCAAACTGGTCCATGTCGACGAAAATGTCTATCCACATACCTATACCTACCCTACACCTACCCTATCCCTATACCTACCAGCCTTCCTTATCACCCTGACAGGAATATGCTTTCTCTGGATTCTTGTTATCTCATTTCTGAAGGCTTCCCATTTTCCAGCCGTCCCTTTACCTGTGAACACCTGCCCCCGCTCAGCTTTTGAAAGTTCTTGCCTAACACCGTCAAAATTAGCCTTTCTCCAATTTAGAACTTCAACTTTTAGATCTGGTCTATCCTTTTCCATCACTATTTTAAAACGAATAGAATTATGGTCGCTGGCCCCAAAGTGCTCCCCCACTGACACCTCAGTCACTTGCCCTGCCTTATTTCCCAAGAGTAGGTCAAGTTTTGCACCTTCTGTCGTAGCTACATCCACATACCGAATCAGAAAATTTTCTTGTACACACTTAACATTAAATGTTGTTAATGTACCTGCCTCAACCACTTCCACTGGCAGCTTATTCCATATGCGTACCACCCTCAGTGTAAAAATGTTGCCCCTCAGGTTCCCTTTTGTTCTTTTCCCTCTAACCTTAAACTGATGCCTGCGAGTCCTCGATTCCCCAACTCTGGGAAAAAGACTGTGTGCATTCACCCTGTCAATGCCTCTTATGGTCTTATACACCTCTATAAGGTCATCCTTCAATCTTTTATGCTCCAAACAAAAACGTCCTGGCTTGTCCAACCTGTCCCTATAACTCAGATCATTGAATCCAGGCAACATCCTTGTAGATTTCCTTTGCACTCCCTTCAGTTTAATAGCATTCTTCTTATAACAAGGTGACCAAAACTGAACACAATACTCCAAATGTGGACTAACCAACATCCTGTACATTTGCAACATAACTTTCCAACTTCTATACTTAATGAATGACTGATGAAGGTCAGTGTGCCAAAAGCTTTCTTAACTACCCAGTCTACCTGGGACTCTACTTTCAGAGACTCTACTTTGCACCTGAACTCCAAGGTCCCTCTGTTCCACTACACTCCTTCAACTATCATTCGCCATGAAACTCCTACCTTGATTTGATTTTCCAAAATGCAAGACCTCACACTTATCTATATTAAACTCCATTTGCCATTTCTCGGCCTGCTTCCCCAGCTGCTCAAGGTCCTGCTACAATTTCTGATAACCTTTCTCACTGTCCACGATATCGCCTAATTTAGTGTCATTAACAAACTTACTAATCATGTCTTGTATATTCTCATCCAAATCATTATATTGATAACAAACAATATTGGGCCTAGCACTGACCCCTAGTCACAAGTCACCAATCCAACAAACATGCTTCCACTATTACCCTCTGCTTTCTACCATCAAGTCAATTGTGTTTCCAATTTGCCAGCTCACCCTGGATTCCATGCAATCTAACCTTCCAGAGCAGCCTATCATGTGGAACCTTATCAAAGACCTTACTGAAATCCATATAGACTATGTCTACTGCCCTGCCCTCGTCAACCTTCCTGGTGACTTCATCAAAATACTCTAACAAATTTGTGAGGCATGATCTCCCATGCACAAAGCCAGGCTGATTACTCGTAGTCAAACCTTGTCTTTCCAAATGCATGTAAACCTTATCTCTCAGAACCTTCTCAAGTAACTTACCCACCACAGATATTAAACTCACTGGTCTATCGTTCCCAGGCTTTTCTTTGTAGCCCTTCTTGAATAAGGACACAACATTTGCTACCTTCCAATCTTCCAGGACCTCACCTGTGACTAACGATGATGCAAACATATCAGCCAGGGATCCCGCAATTTCTTCTGTAGCCTCTTGTAGTGTTTTTGGATATATGTCATCAGGACAAGAAGATTTATTCACCTATCATACATTCTAATACATCCAACACCTCCTCTACTGTGATATGGACTGTCCCCAAGGTATGACAGTAACTTCTCCAAGTTCCCAAGTCCTCATGCCTTTCTCCACGGTAAATACAGGAGAGATATTCATTGGGAACCTCACCCATCTCCTGGGGTTCCACACATACACATCTACTTTGGTCATTGAGGGGCCCTATTCTCCCTCTAGTTATTCTTTTTCCTTTAATATACTTAAAGAACCTCTATCTTCTCAACTAAGGCTATCTTCTGCCTCCTTTTGCCCTCCTGATTTCCTTCTTCAGTAATTCCTGAATACCTCCATAAATTCCCTTGATCCCAGCTGCATGTACCTGAGCCACACCTTTTTTCTCTTCAAAGCCTCCTTATCTCTTGTCATCCAAGGTTTGCTATTCCTGCCAAACTTGCCCTTCACCCTCTCAGGAACATATAGACCTCCAGTTCCAGTTATCTCACACTGAAAGGCCTCCCACTTGCCAGAGGTCCCTTTGCCTGCAAACAAACTTACTCCAATCAACCCCTGCAAACTCCTGTCTCATGCCTGATGAAGGGCTAATGCCTGCAGCATTGACTCTCCTGCTCCTCGGATGCTGCCTGACCTGCTGTGCTTTTCCAGCATGGAAACAGACCCTTGCTAGCATTTGACCTATTTCTCTCTTCCTCTCCATATACCCATCCAGGTGCCTTTAAAATGTTGTAATTGTACCAGCCTGCACCACTTCCTCTGACAGCTCATTCCATACACGTACCACCCTCTGTGTGAAAACATGGCCACTTTGGGTCCCTTTTAAATCTTTCCCCCGCACCTTAAACCTATGCCCTCTTGTTTTGGACTGCCCACCCTGGGGAAAAAACATTGGGTACCCTAACCCCTCAGCCTCTGATGCACTAGGGAAAATAGCCACAACCTATTCAGCTTCTCTCTATAGCTCATACCCTGGCAACATCCTTGTAAATCGTTTTGGAACTCTTCAAATTTCACAGCATCTTTCCTATAGCAGGAAGTTTCTATTTTTTTTAAACACTTCCATCCCCAGTTTTCAATAACAGAGCAGAAAGTACGTTAGACGTCTTTTTAAATTAGTAAATTAACGATTGAATATGCTGACCCAAGAAGAAAAGAAATTTGATGGCCAGATTCTAAAGCAGTAACTGTCCAAAACTGTAGTGATGCCATGACTCAAACATAAGCAAATTATTTCATTATTTACTTCCTGTGAACTACTTGAAATGCTTAAAACTAAATATGCATAATCTTTTGAAAAATATTTTTTAAAAGTTATTCTAGCAGCTTTATAGACCAGTGCCTTATTTCATTTTGTTTAATGTAATTAGATTGCCCACAGTAGGCATCATACCGGACTGCAAAGTCGGGGAAACAGTACATCCCAATTCTTATCATTAGTGTTTTAAATAAACAGTATCTTTTTTGGATCTCAACAGGCTGAGCTTTGAACACAAGATGGGTCCTAATCTGCTTGGTGTGAAGGTATTATAATCCCCTGACCCTGACCTTCTCTCTCAGAACTGCAGAAGAGCATCAACTTGCTTTGGGTGATAGTGAGTTGCTTTCATATCTCTCCTCTATTTTGTCATATTGAGTTTAGTCAGAGACTGTTTTGATTAAGGGTCTCCATATCAGATTGGTTAGGGCTATATTCACTGAAAAGTGAGGAGTGATCTCGTAGAAACCTATAAAGTTCTAACAGGACTAGACAGGTAAACGCAGGAAGGATGTTCCTGATGATTGGGGAGTCCGTCATCAGGGATCACAGTTTAAGGATACAGGGGTGGCCAGGAACCTTTTAACAGAAAGAGGCCATTTGGCTCATCATATCCTTATCAGCCAATAGTAATAGGTCACCATAGTCTTACCAGACTATAGGGCTGTTCTCTCATTAGAGAGAGAGAGAGAGATAACTGGTTGTGATGCAGACCACCTCACCTCAGGTAAGGGGAGAGGTTGAGAGTACCAGTTCTTCTTGGTAACCTCAGCCAGTGTGGGGATTGAACCCACACCATTGGGATCACACATTAACCTTTGAGCCAACTGAGGTAAACTGACTTCTTACCAGCTAATAAACAGCCATCAGGCTAACCGTTTTTCAACTCTCAGTCCACAGTTTCTGCGGGTTACATTATGTCAAGTGCATATTAAATCTGATGAGGATTTCTGCCTTGATCATCATTTGGTGGCTCAGTGGTTAGCACTGCTGCCTCACAGCACCAGTGTCCCAGGTTCAATTCCAACCTCGGATAACTGTCTGTGTGGAGTTTGCACATTCTCCCCATGTCTGCGTGGGTTTCCTCCCACAGTCTAAATTGTGCAGGTCAGGTGAATTGGTTATCCTAAATTGCCCATAGTGTTAGGTGCGTTAGTCAGAGGGAAATGGGCCTAGATGGGTTACTCTTCGGAGGGTCGGTGTGGACTTGTTGGGCCGAAGGGCCTGTTTCCACACTGCTGGGAATCTAATCTAATCTAATCATTTCAAGCAGCAATTTCCAGATCCCCTGGGTGAAAATAATTTTGTCTCAATTTCCTTCCACCGATTATTTTAAACTTACCAGATATTGATACCTCTTTCTGTCTGATCCACTCTATCCCAGCCCCTCATCATTGTACACACCTCCATCTGATCTCCCCTCTTCCTCCACTGTTCCAAAATAAACAATTCCAGCCCATTTAAATAAAAGCAAAACACTGCAGATGTCGGAAATCTGAAATAAACCCGAAAGTGTTGGAAAAACTCTGCAGGTTTGGCAGCACCTGAGGAGAGCTCAGCTGCAGAGCTGTTCAGAGCTACAGCACCAATGTCAACATTGACTTGCCCATTGCTGAGCAATCATAGCCGCACGCAGACATTGGAGGACTGTGCAATGGGAAAAAAAATGAGATGGAACATAGAGAGGAGCAAAACAGAGTTAATGTTTCAAATTCAATCTGGCTGCAGTTCAGGTCTCTGAACTATAGGAAGGATGGGATCGTACTGGAGGGAGTGTGAAGGAAATTCACCAGGATGCTGCTTGTGATGGAGCAGTTTAGCGAGGGAGTGAGGCTGGATGAGCTCAGGTTGTTTTCTTTGGAACAGAGAAGGTGAGTGAGGACCAGACTGAAGTGTCGAGATTATGAGTGGCATTAACAGGGTGAAAAGAAAACAGGTTGTCCCTTTAATCGAAGGGTTAATAACAAGGGGATATAACTTCAAAATGAAAACCAGGAGGTTTAGAGCAGATTTCTGCAAAAACATTTTATCCCAGAGAGTGGAGAATGTACTGTCCGGGAGGGTAGTTGAGGTGGGAAACCTCATAGCCTTTAAAAAGTACTTGGATGAGCCTTGAACATTCACAGGCCAAGGATGGGATAGTTGGCTTAATATGGATATGTTGGGTCAGACTGAATGGGTCGAAAGGCCTGTGCTATGCTGAATGACTCAATGACTCTTCTTGGGGTAATTAGAGGCTGACAGCTTTAGAACTCACTGTGGGAATACTCCCAGACTCCTTGGCGGGAGAGCTCAGGGAGTTGTTTAGGTGAGATTTCTGGGTTGGGGGTCATGGGCAGAGGAGGGTGTGGGTGCAGGAAGAAAGGACAGAAACTTGTCTGTCAGGGCCACCCCCTGCCCTATGTCTAGTTCCTTGGTCATGCAGTCACCTCCCTCTCCCCTTCAAACTGACAGCCCGTCCACACCTGTTTAGGACTCTAATAGTGGTGGGGCAGGAAGCTGAAGTTTGGGGTTAATACAGACAAGGTAGGGAATGTTGGTTCTGATCCATCACTGTCAAGATGAGAGTGGTGGTGGAAAAGCGCAGCAGGTCAGACAGCATCCAAGGAGCAGGAAAATCGACGTTTTGGACAAAAGCCCTTCATCTGATCCATCACTACCCACTTCATTGAGTTCCCTTCCCACCTCGAAGCTCGCTAAAGCTGTCAGAGTCCTTTTAAACAAGGAGGAAGTGAGGACTACAGATGCCGGAGATCAGAGTCAGAGTGGTGCTGGAAAAGCACAGCAGGTCAGGCAGCATCCGAGGAGCAGGAGAATCGATATTTTGGGAGTAAGCCCTTTATTAGGAATGAGGCTGGTAAGCCTGGGGGCTGAGAGACAAGTGGGAGGAGGTGGGCTGGTAGGCATGTAGCTGGGAATGTGATGGTAGATGAAAGTGGGGGAGAAGGTGATAGGCCGGAGAGGAAGATGGAGTGGATATTTCCCTCCCCACCCCTGTCAGCATTTCAGAGAGACCATTCCTTCTGCAACTCTCTTGTCAGATCCATGCCCTCACACCCCCCCCACCAGTCCACACCCTACTCCCAGCACCTCCCCCTGCCACTGCAAGAACTTCAAAACATGTGCCTACACCTCCCCCCTCACCTCCAACCAAGGCCCCAAAAGATCCTTCCACATCCGACAGAAATTCACCTCTACTTCCATAAATGTCATCTACTGTATCCGTTGCATCCGATGTGGTCACCTCTACATCAGGGAGAGACAGGACGCCAACTTGCAGATCGCTTCAGAGAACATCTCTGGGACACCCGCACCAACCACCCCACTGCCCTGTGGCTGAACACTTCACCTCCCCCTGCCGCTCCACCAAGGACATGCAGGTCATGGACCTCCTCCATCACCAAACCCTAACCACCCGATACCTGGAGGAAGAACACCTCATCTTCCGTCTTGGGACCCAGCAACCATAGGGGATTAATGTGAATTTCACCAGTTAACTCATTCCCCCCCCCCCCCCGCCCCCCCCCACCTTATCCCAGTCCCAAGCCTGCAATTGAGCACTGCCCTCTTGACCTGTCCATTGTCTTTCCCCTCTATCTGCTCCACCCTCCTCTCTGACCTATCATCTTCTCCCTCACTTTCATCTACCTATTACACTCTCAACTGCTTTCCCCCAAGAACACCCCTCCCCACAGCCCCCCACCCCCTTTTATCTCCCTGCCCCATCCAGGCCCACAAGCTTCATTCCCGAGGCTCCACATCAATAAACCGATGTCAATCCTGTGCAGTTGTTCTTCTGAGGGAGACCCTGGAGACTGAGGGTGCCGTCCTTTCACCGCAGGATGGAAGCCTGCACAGTCACGCTGTATCTGAACCATGCGTTTATTTTGAGAACTTGATATGAACAGGCCAACAAGCCACATACCCGATGAAGGGCTTCTGCCCGAAACATCAATTCTCCTGCTCCTCAGATGCTACCTGCTGTGCTTTTCCAGAACCACACTCTCTACTCCTTTTAAACAAGGTAAATTCTATCATTTCAAACTCAGGAGTGAAAAGATGGCAATTTATTCAGCAATTTGGTGGTGACACCTTTTGGAAGATTGTCGATGTCCACAATTCTGCGGTCTCCATGAGCTGAAGCGTTAGCCCTGCTTTGGTTTACACAGATGCTGCCTTGACTTGCTGAGTATTTGCATCACCTGCTGTTTGTTTTGAGGGACATTAACAGGATGGATCTGATCCTGCAGAAAGAGTAAGTCGAATATATGGAGGAAGACGGCAGTGAAATGGTCTGTGAGTGTCAGTGGACTGGGACTGATTTTTCTTCATCACTGTAAAGCTCCCACTTCTGTCATCCCAGGGATTGGGACACGGAGTGGTTACAACTGATTTAACTTACTTTTCCTCCTTTTACTTTCTCATCTGTTTTCTCCCCTTTGCTGCTGTTTCATATTTGTAAATCAGTATGGACACTTATTGCCTTGGTCTTGTAATGTGGCTGAAGAGGAGATGCCATGTCCCATTAATACTGTAAAGGGTATAACGCTGCACTGACTAATTCCATATGTCGTTTACTTTAGTTCTGCCTCTTTGTACAGGGATGAGGATAATTTTCCAACATATTTATTTTGTGTCAACTACAATTTTATGGCACAGTTATTTTTTTCCCCCTAGTAGTGAACTTGTCCAACCTGGCTCCATGCAGATAAACCTTTGTTGCTTGTGATTAACTTCCACCCCTATTGCCTCACTGACAATCACCCTTTCTATTCTCGTTTCAGAAAAATAGGGAAAGCGCTTTGTTTGCACTTTGCTGCTTTTTCTGGCTGTGAATACTTTGATTAAACTGTTAGTTTTAAAATCACAGGCCCTATTTTATGTTTCATGAGCTGGGCAACTTAATCTGATCAGAGAGGTGAGTGAGCTACTGACTTCCAGACATCTATAAATAATGCATTGAACATGTTTGCCTGGTTTATAGTGTTGTAATGCTCCCAGTTAGAATGTACGCATTTATAATAGAAGCCCAATATTATTTCCCATTCCCACTACAGGAGTTTTTTCACAAATATCTTGTAATTTGTCAAATCCTTTTCCATTCATAATATTCCTCAATATGCCAGGCCTCTTTCCACTCACTGTAGTTAATGTGTCAAACCACTGTCACATTGCCAATTTCAGCAGCCAGGAGATTTCTTGGAGACTTACTTGTGGAAATACTTTGGAAAAAATGTCCACACAAAACTGGAGTGTCTGCCAACCTCCAGTAAAGCTCCAGGAGTTGTGTTGAGGATATTCCCAGTTTATAGGGCAGCATGGTGACTCACTGCTGCCTTACAATGTCAGGAACCCAAGTTTGATTCCAGCCTCAGATGACTGACTGTGTGGCTTGCACACTTTCCCCATGTCTGCATGGGTGTGCTCTGGTTTCCTCCCACAGTCCAAATATTTGATTTGATTTACTATTGTCACATGTACCTCGGTACAATGAAAAGTTTTGTTTTCACAGTTTCATAATAATAGAAGCAGGAGTAGGCCATTTGGCTCGTCGAGCCTGCTCCACCACTCATTAAGATCATTGTTGCTCTATCCAGTGTCTCAGCTCCTCCTACTTGCGGTATCCCCATAACCCTTCATTCCCCTACCATGCAAAAACACATCCAACTGTGTCTTGAATATATTTATGGAGCTACCTCTACTGCTTCCTTGCGCACAGAATTCCATGAATTCACTACTCTGGAAAAATTGTTCCTCCTCATCTCTGTCCGAAATCTACTCCCCTTAATGTTGAGGCCATGTCCCCCAGTCCTAATCTCACCCACCAGTGCAAACAACTTGCTGCCTCTGTCTTGTCTATCCCCTTCATAATTTCATATGTTTCTATAAGATCCCCTCTCATTCTTCTAAATTCTAGCGCGTACAGTCCCAGGCAGCTCAACCTCTCCTCATGGGGTAACTCCCCCACCTCCAGAATCAACCCGGTGACCCTCCTCTGCACCGCCCCCAAAGCCAGTATATCCTTCCTCAAGTAAGGAGACCAAAACTGTGCACAATACTCCAGGTGCAGTCTCACCAACATCCTGTCCAATTGCAGCAGAACCTCTCTGTACTTAAATTCAATCCCTCTAGCGAAGAAAGCCAATATTTCATTTGCCTTCTTGATTATCTGTTGCATCTGCAAATCAACTTTTAGCGATTCATGTATGAGCACTCCTAAGTCCCTCTGCACAACAGCATGCTGCGATCTTTCACCATTTAAATAATACTCTCACCTACTTTATTTACTTCCAAAGAGGAGAATCTCTCATTTACCAACATTGTACTCCATCTGCCAGACCCTTGCCCACTCACTTAGCCTATCTAAATCTCTCTGCAGGCCCTCCACATCCTCTGCACAGTTTGCCTTTCCACTCAATTTAGTGTCATCAGCAAACTTGGATATGTTACATTCGGCCTCCTCTTCCAAATCATTTACATATATCATGTACAGTTGCGGGCCCAACACTGACCCTTGTGGCACCCCACTCACCACTGATCACCAACCAGAGAATTACCCATTTCTATCCCAACTCTCTGCTTTCTATTGGTTAACCAGTCCTCCATCCATGCTAGCACATTTCCTGCAACTCCATGCATTCTTATCTTATGGATGAGTCTTTTATGCAGTATCTTATTGAATGCATTCTGGAAATCCAAGTATACAACATCAACCTGTTCCTCTCCATCCACCATGCTTGTTACATCCTCAAAGAACTCTGGTAAGTTTGTCAAACACGACCTTTCCTTCCTGAATCCAAGCTGCGTCTGCCTGATGGAACCCTTTCCAACCAGATGTCTCACTATTTCTTCTTTAATGATAGCCTCCAGCATTTTCCTGACTACAGGTGTTAAGCTAACTGGCCTATAGTTACCTGCCTTTTTAAACAGGGGCGTGACATTTGCTGTCTTCCAGTCCACCAGGACCTGCCCGGAGTCCAGAGAATTTTGGTGATTTACCACTAACACATCGACTATAACTTCCGCGAATTCTTTCAGCACCCTACGATGCATTCCATCAGAGCCAGGGGACTTATCTATCCTTAGACCCTCAAGTTGGCTCAATGCTACCCCTTTCATGATAACAACTGAATTGAGGCCATTATCTCCCATCATATCCTTAACATCATTCTTTAGCATCTTTAGACACATCTTCCACTGTGAAGACTGACACAAAATAGTTCTTCAAGACCTCAGCTGGTTCAGCATTAGCCAATATTAATTCCCCATTCTCATCCTACAAGGGACTTACATCCACTTTAGCCACCTTTTCCATTTTATACATTTCTAAAAATTTTTCCTGCCTGTTTTTATATTCTGTGCTAGTTTGCCTTCATAATCTATCTTTCCTTTCTTTGTTTCTTTTTACAGTTTTCCCAGTTTTCCCGTTTCCCACTACTCTTGGCTACTTTTGCATGCAGTACAGGCAGATCATAACATACAAAGCTCATAGGGTAATGGAACAAAGCAAGGAATGCAAAGTTATGGCTACAAAGAAGGTGCATAAAAGCAAAATCAACATTAGGTTTGAATTTTGAGAAGTCCATTCAGAAGTCTAATAATGCCAGGCAGGAAGCTGTTCTTGAATCGGTTGAACGTGTGCTCAAGCTTTTACATTTCCTGCCTGATGGAAGAGTTTGGAAGAGATTATAACTGGGGTAGGCGGGGTCTTTGATGATGTTGGCTGCCTTTCCGAGGCATCGAGATGCGCGGGTTAGGGGATTATAGCTTGTTTAAATGAGAAAACTCAACATGGAAACTAGCATGGATTCAGCTCACATTTACTCTGACATACTCGTACGCACAGCCAAAGTATATCTTAAAGCATGATCCAGGGGCAATGAGTTGCATGCACTCCACGCACTGGAATTTCATCGAACATTTCTCAATGCCTCACAACCATCATAGCATCTCTCTGAGACAATGGCAGGCTGCACTCACTGCCGGTGTTGAGGGGCTACACCAGGGACACTCTGCACAGGAGCCAAGACCCAGCTCATGGTTTGGACCAGAAAGAGGGACATTTTAATGAACCACACACTTAAATGGTGGTGCAACAGCTACATGAGGGAGATGCCATCCTTTCCTGGTAACTCTGAATATGACAGCTTCTGAACATCTGTCCAAACAGAGTGGTGGGTGACCTGTGTGGGATGTCTTGGTCGTGCTCCCACAGATGTGTCAGGTCAGTGTCTGATTAGTGCAAGATCATTCCAGTTCATTTTGTTTCTCAATGATAAGGTCAATGCTTCACTCTGAGCAGTCAGATTTTGAAACAAGGCTGTCTCGCAGACAGTTGGCAGTGAGAGGGCTGCATCACAACACTATAAAATTCAACATAAGAAGGGGTTCCATTCCTTAAATGTTAAGGTCATCTGTGATCACCTGAAGCTATGTGTCCGCTACCCTGGCAACTGCTACGGCTCCTATATCCTGGAGCACCTTCGTGTACCCAGTGTGTTTAAGGGTCCAGGTGCCTGACAAGCCTGGTTACTGGGGCACAAGGGCTACTCACTGCCACCAGGCCCAATGACACCATTGCACAACTCCTTAGATGATCGGAGCACAGATAAATGCCGTCCATATTTGGACCAGGCTGTAGTGGGGCGGATGATTGGGCTGCTGAAGATGCAGTTCCATTGCTTGGGGCACTGCAGGATTATCTAGACAGAGTGTGTTGCATCATCCTGGTCTGCTATGTTCTTCATAATTGCAGCAGGCAATGAGGTGACGTGTTAGATGTTGATAAACTGGGGAAGTGGGAGCAATGTTCTGAGAAGGACGATGAGGACACGTGGGAGGAGGGAGCTGTCCTTGTGCATTACAGAGCTCATTGTGCTGGGCGTTAAAAGCCAGACAGGACCTGATTGGTACCTAGTTCCAGTCAATGAGACCAGGGTGAAGTAGGCCATCATGGAATGTAAAATTGACACTGTTCCAAGATACCAGTATTTGACTTGCATTGATTGGGTGATTCTGTTCATTTTGTTTGTGTTCATTTTTTGCAATTGCAAATAAAAGCTCATGTTGGAATTATCCAACTGCTTGTCCGTGCTTGATGACGATGATCTATGGATGTCCAGTGGGCATTGGGGCAAACGTAATAGACCCTTTTCCCTAGGAGAGTGTTTTTCAAGACTAGGGCGCATATTTTTAAGGTGAGAGGAGAAAGATTTTAAAAAGACATAAAGGGCATTTTATTTTTACACAGAGAGCGGTTCATGTGTGGAATGAACTTCGAGAAGAAGTGGTGGATGCAGGTTTAGTTGCATGATTTAAAAGACATTTAGAAAGTACATGAATAAAAAAAAATTTGGATGGATAGGCAGGTGGGACTAGTTTCATTTGGGATTATGGTAGGCATGGACTGGTTGGACCGAAGGGCCTGTTTATAGACAATAGACAATAGGTGCAGAAATAGGCCATTCTGCCCTTCGAACCTGCACCACCATTCAATATGATCATGGCTGATCATCCTTAATCAGTATCCTGTTCCTGCCTTACCTCCATAACCCTTGATTCCACTATCCTTGAGAGCTCTATCCAACTCTTTCTTAAATGAATCCAGAGACTGGGCCTCCACTGCCCTCTGGGGCAGAGCATTCCACACAGCCACCACCCTCTGGGTGAAGAAGTTTCTCCTCATCTCTGTCCTAAATGGTCTACCCCGTATTTTTAAGCTGTGTCCACTGGTTTGGCACTCACTCACCAGCGGAAACATATTTTCTGCCTCCAGAGGGTCCAATCCTTTAATAATCTTATATGTCTCAATCAGATCCCCTCTCAATCTGCTAAACTCAAGGGTATACAAGCCCAGTCGCTCCAGTCTTTCAGCATAAGGTATTCCCGCCATTCCAGGAATTGACCTCATGAACCTGCACTGCACTCCCTCAATAGCCAGAATGTCTTTCCTCAAATTTGGAGACCAGAACTGCACACAGTACTCCAGGTGAGGTCTCACCAGGGCCCTGTACAGCTGCAGAAGAAACTCTTTGCTTCTATATTCAATCCTCTTGTTATGAAGGCCAGCATGCTATTAGCCTTCTTCACTACCTGCTGTACCAGCATGCTTACCTCCATTGACTGGTGTACAAGAACACCCAGATCTCTCTGTACTGCCCCTTTACCTAAATTGATTCCATTTAGGTAGTAATCTGCCTTCCTGTTCTTGCCACCAAAGTGGATAACCATACATTTATCCACATTAAACTGCATCTGCATCTGCCCACTCACCTAACTTGTCCAGGTCACCCTGTAATCTCCAAACATCCTCATCACATTTCACCCTGCCACCCAGCCTAGTATCATCAGCAAATTTGCTAATGCTATTACTAATATCATCTTCTATATCATTAACATATATTATAAAAAGCTGCGGTCCCAG